>NW_018164530.1:1028338-1038514 GCF_001263595.1 Phalaenopsis equestris
TGGTGTTGAATATATATATATATATATATATATTATAATTTTCTAATTTTGTAAATATTTAAGGTGTAATGTTTACAATTTGGGTAAGATTAAAATAGATGAAATGGGGTATGGCCAAGGAGATTCATAAATTTTAATTATGGTCTGTTTGGGGCTACTGCAACTTATTGAATAGTCTGTTGATAGACTAATTAAAAATAATTTGTTAATAAGCTAGGTGGAGCGACTATTAGAAATTTTCATATTCATGAAAAAGTCAAACCGTTGCCAGAGGGTCCGTTTGGAGCAGCTTATTTGGTGCAGTTGCGTTTTGAAAACGCACCTGACCTGTTTTGGTAAACTGAGTTTTGACAGCTTATGCGTTTTCAAAACGCATAAAACAACGTTTTCACACCACACCTGACGACTTATTGGCAACGATCAGACTTTTCCAAAAAAATAAAAGTTTGTAATAGTCATCGCACATAGCTTATCAGCAGATTATTTTTAATCAGCTTATCAACATATTATTCAATAAGCTGCAGCTGCCCCAAACAGGCTCAAAAAGCTGTCACCACAACTATATAGGTGCAGTGTGCTTTCAGCGTTTTCAAAACTCATAAGTTGTCAAAACGCAGTTCACTCAAACAGTTCAGGTGCATTTTCATAACGCCACCGTACCAAATAAACTCCCCAAACACACACACCACTCGGGGCAATTATTTAATATCGTTTAAATTGCCTCCCGATTAAACAAATGAAAAGTTTTATCGGATATGATTTTTTATCATAAACTCTTATTGATGTGGCACGTCAGGTGTGTTTATAAAATTATAATGATTTATAAAATTTCTTATAAGTACTAAATTTTAGACGTGTATTCAGTAAAAAATTTTGTAGTATTACATGGATGGTCCTGGCAGCTGCTGTGTGGGGCCCGCAAAATTGCTCGTGGGCCCAGGCCCGTACCAATCTCATAAATGAAATTAGTATAATTATTTTTATTTTTATTTAAATTTGCATAAAAAAATTTTAACACACCACAGCTCTTATAATTATAAAGATCATATAAAAATATAATATTTATTATCATCTTTTAATAAAAAATAAAAATTTAGGTGCAAGATAAATAAACTCATATATAATTTTCTCTTAAATTTAATTAATATTTTTTTTAAAAAAACATATAAATTCTTTATTGCAAATAAAAAATTTTATGAACATAAGATAAGCATAAAAAAAAAAAAACATACAAATTCTTTATTGCATATAAGAGTTTAGGCCGATGCATTTTAATATTTTGATTATATTAAATATGTGAATGCTTTAGAGTAAAGTTCCTTTTATGCATATAATTTCATAAATATATCTTGAGTAAAAAAAAAAATTATTTTTTTATTATGCATGCAATAGGCTACTGTGATTATTTAATTGATTTTATGTTTAGAGGGTTCTCTTAGAATTTATATACATTTTATTTTTTATAATAATAGCTCCAAATTTTATATAAATAAGTAGTTGTTTCACCTCCCCCTCCTACCCATGTTTCAAGGTTTGGCTCCATGCTATTTTTAATTGTTAAAAACTTGCAAATTATAAATCCTCGCCCAAAAGCACGGTTGTTGAAATCGTATCTGTCCAGGAGTCGCACTTAAAAAATAAAGTTTAAGGCGGAAGAGAAAGAGAGGGAGAGACATATGGTATAGTGCACCTGAATTAACAATTAAAAAATATTCTTGATTAACCTTTTTATAAAGGAATGATCCCTTTATTTATATAGGATAAGGAATATAATATGTGTAATTATGTGTCTGCCCCTACTTTAATAGGGGTGTAACGGGATATTTTAGGTATCTTATATGTGTAAACCAGCGACTCTCTACATATTACCAAGTTGGTTGAGATTAGAGGGCCCTGGTTCGGCAAGACTCGTTCTCGTTTGCCTGATTGTGATAAATTATGATGTTGGTTGGCTTCTGATGGTCTTTGGGACGACCTTACTTAACTTTGTCAGCTTGAATCTGTCTGTCGGCTGCTCTAGTCTGGTTGTTGTCTATCAATCACGAGATGAGGAACTCATGTCGACAGAGCAAGACTAGGCTATCATGCAAAATGTGAGTCACGATAATCCGAAAGGCAGTTCACCCATCGATAGGGAGCCCTTGGGGATGCTCTTAGAGTATGTCATGACAAATCCTAGGTTTCTTGATGAAGAGTATTGCAGGTGTTTATGAGATGCTGGCGATACTGAGTTTTTTTTTCCTTGAGTCGAGTTGGGGCGAGAGTTGGGTTGATGCATTCTCTCAGCTCGATTGACCTTGATATTTGGTTCAGACGACTTGTGTTGGATCAGCTTCATTCCTCATTTTAGGGGGGTTATACTTGGTCAGGCAAGTGCCAACACTTGGTTAAGTGAGGCATTAGATTTTCTGCTAATAAGTTTTTTGTCTTTGCCGATGGGTCGCCATGGTAGTACTTTCCCATGTCCAAATCTTTTGATCTTCTCGAGGTTTGTGCTAACATATTTTTGATGTACAAATTTAATTCCTTGATTTTCTTGCTTCATGAAAATTGTATCTGTGATAAAAATAAGAGAATTAAATGAAAAAATATACTCATTTCTTTTATAGTCAGTACTTTTAATGATTGCATTTTTGGATTTCTGCCCTTATGATCACTGTAAATAGATTGTGATTGTTACCTTGACCATCACATTTTCTTTCGTGTATGTTTCTCTTAGTTGATCGGTCTTAAGATCATCTTCATGACGAGGAATAGGAACCCTTAAGTACCGTGCTCAATTACGAGATGATGAGGAGGGCCTTCCGACTGTTCTCGTCGTGAACTCCTATCGAGGCAAAGAAAAAACCATAGAGCAAGAAAAAAAGCCTATGGGGGAAGAGATCAGAGGGAGGAAGTCGACCAAAGGGAGAAAAACTGACAAAATAAGCTCTAGCCCCTCTCATATTTGGTCTAGAGAGGTAGTATGCCCCCCCTAAAAAAAGATGATGGTTCCGCCCATGTTTAATTCTACATCATTTAATCAAGAAAAAACAAAAGTTCACACATGTCTTCTAAATTATGAATCTCTTCCTTACAAGTATTTGCACTCGTGAGTTCTGAATTGAGGACATGTAACTCGCTATGAACCTAATAAATTTAAAATATATACTTGAAAATAAATTAAGTAAATATTTTTCAAATTAAATTTTTAATTTTTAAATAGTTTTGAAAATTAGATTTAAATTAGAATTTTTTTGGAAATTAAATTTTAATGATATTAAAATTAGCGATTAGCATCCAAATAGACCTATGATATTATTGTATTTTGTTACAATAAAATTTTATTACTATACACCCAAAAAAAATTATTAAAGTTACTTATCCCGTACGGCAACTGCAGTGTACGTCCGCGGTACATTCACCGTTCCCAAATATCAACCGTCGCTTCACCGATGAAGGCGGTATCTGAACCCTCCCTCTCTCTCTCTCTCTATTCTCTCCCTCCTCTTACCCTACATCTCTATCAGATGTTGGATATCGACTGAAGATTGAAGAGGATACCCCTGCTCCGGCCATGCGATCCTTCTGCTGGCTTTCTCTGTTCAGCTGGCCAGCCAGCTACGCCGCCCCGCTTCCATTTCACCTCTTTCTCCCGGTGCCTTCGTTCCTTTTCATCCCAACCTAATTCCATCTTCGCTGGCTTTGTTGTTGGTTCATCTATGAAGTGCAGCCACCCTCCATCTTTGCCGAAACCCATTACGGCCATTCTGTCCGTGGACCTTCTGGTTCGGATCCTGGACCATATCGTCGACGCTGGAGACCGGAAATCGTTCCGCCTTGTCTGCGATCACTTTCTCCTAGCCGAATCGCTTCACCGCCGATCGCTCCGCCCGCTTCGCCTTAAGTATCTTCCCTCTCTGCTCGGCCGCCGATATCCATCCATTGAATCCCTCGATCTCTCCGTTTGCCATTCACTTGATGATAACTCCCTGGCCACCGCGATCGCTTCCGGAAGCTACTGGCAGAAGCTACGCCGGGTGGGGCTCGCCAGAGCGAGTGGGGTTGGGTGGAAGGGAATCGAAGCTCTGGTTACAACATGTCCCTTAATCGAGGCAATCGACCTCTCGCATTGCTGCGAGGTTGGCGATAGGGTGGCGGCAGCGCTTGCTAAGGCCGCCGGGCTTAGGGATTTGAGGATAGATAAGTGTCTCGGGGTGACAGATGTCGGACTTGCCATGGTGTCTGTGGGGTGCGGAAGGCTCGAGAGATTGGGGATTAAGTGGTGTATGGAGATTTCCGATATCGGTATCGATCTGCTTGTCAAGAAGTGCAGGAATTTGAGGGTGCTCGATCTGTCTTATCTCCAGGTCCGTAATACTTTATGGTTTGCATTTTTTTTGTTATGGTTTTTTTCACAAAGATTTATGCAAAAACGTCTGACTTAGCTGCCGATTTTTGATTGTTTGTTATAGGTTATAAGTTTTGATGGTTTCGCTTCTCAGGACTTTTTATTTATTTGCTTACAGGTGACTAATAATTCTCTTCGTGCGATCTCCTCCCTTGAGAAATTTGAAGCTCTTTCTCTTGTAGGATGCCGGTTCATTGATGACGAAGGCTTAGCTTTTCTCAACAATGGTAGAAATTCATTACAGGTGCCAGTTTAAGCATCAGCTCTTCACTATTATTTATATTTCCAAAAAAAAAAAAAAAATCCTAGGCAATAATCTGCCGATTTGAGCTTCACCTAGCTAAGAATATGCTATTTTTAGGTGCTGATTGGTTGCAAGATTTATCTTATAGTAGGCTGCCAAAATCTAGACTTCCTCATTTTTTCTTTAATTCTTAAATTCAAAAAACCCTTGGGGAAGTATGTTTTAAGAGTTTTATTTCACATTTTTTTTCATTACGTGTTAGTTCTCCTTATTAAAATTTGTAATCTCTAAAATACATGCCAAATTTTTTTTAGAATTTAATCAAATTTAACATTGCCAAACAGTTTTTTATTTTTCTTTTAGTATTTGTTGATTCCTAAATTATCCTTCGAAGACACGCCCCGAGAGTTAGAGCTGGGAGGAGAGAAAAGAGAGTCAGCATAGTGAGAGAGTCGAAAGTCCCTTTATTCATGTCGTGATCTCCTACTTATAGGGTCTGAAAATGCAGTTACATAAAGGAGGAAATAATTATAATAATCGCCCAAATAACTGAATCCCATCAAATGACAATTACATTAGATTGCAAAGATATATAATGTCTGTTAATCGCCCGGTATTTTGGGTTCGACCGACAAAGTCGATCGATCTTGTACATTAGATTGTTTCCTCAGAAGGATCCATTCAATCGATCAAAGTCTTTCGATTATTCGGTCGCTTGTTCTGTCGGTCGATAGGCCTGTAGTGTTCGATCAACTGTATGTCTGTTGACATCCGCTTTTTGACTCGAAACATCGATCCCTAGGTCTCTATTCCTAGCCTTTCGACTCCTTTGAGATTCGCGTTGGGATTTTTGGTGCATGCATATTAATTTTCTGATTTTTCTGCTCCTTGATGACGACAACCACGATAAAAACTAAAAAATTAATAAGCAATAAATGATAGTAATAAAAAAATTAATTTATAAACAATTCTTCCTTATTTTTTGTGCTCAGTGAATTCTATAATAAGATTTGAGACCCTGCATTTTATTCATTTCTTTCACCATTATTTAAATCGTTCGAGTGACATTATGGTCGACGGTTCGAGTGAGAAGTATGTTGATGCACGTCTGTTGGTTTTAGAAGGTTTTCGACTGCTGTTTCACTGCAGTTAAAAAGAAGAAAAAAGTCATAAAGAAAAAGAAACGATCGACACCCGAACCTGAGTCGGTCAACCAGGTCACTGCTTCGGAAGGTCCTAGTAATGTGTCGAAAAAGTTCAATTTGGACCCTCGTCAGAAAGATCCGACTTTTGACATGAATATGAGAGTGATTATTGAGAAAAACCGGTAAGCCGTTGAAAAAAACAAAACTGTCCCCCCCCCCCCCCCCCCCCCCCCCCCCAAAAGGATGGAGTCTTCCAGCTTAAGGAATAGATGAATTTTCCAACACTCTGAATTGAACAGATATTTGAGCATCTCTCTCTGAATTGAACATATACTTGGGTATCTCTCTCTGACTTGAACATATACTTGGGTATGTAAATTTTTTTTAACTTCGACAACTTTTAATAATTCTTTGACATTACTCTCAATACAGAGGTTGCTGCACTTCAAGATGCATTGAGCAACGTACAAACCGAGTTAGCGCCCATGAGTGAGTTGACCGTTTTGAGCAAATTCCATCAAGACATTAATCGAATGGAGCAAATTAGGTTGGGCGGAGAGTTGGTCTTTTGAAGGATGCTTCAGCAGGGATATGCCTCGAATGAAGCGGCGACATATCCTTTTATAAGTATTTCCTTCAAAAAAATGCAATCATTTTATATATAATGAAATAATTTTTTAATTATTGTGAAATAATATTTGGCGTGACACTTATCGTTTCGAGATGTTTCTATTTTGTGCCTACCTTATAAATATGGCTTGAGGCTGTGAGTTGTCTTTTGTGCCTTCTCTTTGATTTTTTTCTCCTGAATTTATATCTCTGCTTTCTCCCGGTGGCCTCAAAGTATTCTCCCACTCTTTTTGGAATATATCCTGCTATCGACGCATTTATCCTGACTGTGGAGAATGTCAAGGAAATGCAGAAGTACATCTTTGACAAGAACATTGTCTTGCGTGACACTTGGTAGTCGAAACGCCCGACAACCAGCTTCGGTCTAGACTTGGTTTTCTATCGGGACTTTTTCAAATATGGGCTTCGACTGCCTTTTTGCTCTCAGTTGCGGAGCATCTTCAACAAGTATGGGGTATTCCAACGCAGGTCATCCCAAATTCAATCGTTGCCATAATGACCTTAATGGTTTTCTGCAGTTGGGAATCAATTCCTTGGTCGATCGATTTGTTTAACCACTTCTATTCTTTTAAGGTCGACAAGGATGACTTTGCCATGTTGTTTGTCAGAAAGAAGTTCAAGCTGTTTGGAGTTGAAAACAAAGTCGAGGACTGGAAGAAATAGTTTATGATTGACTCTTACGCTGGCTGCTAGGGGATTTACACCAAGTCGATCGATACATCAGTGGACAAAATCAAGTCCATGCCACAAGAATTGTGTGCCTTCAGAGTGATGCTGGCATGGTGTAAACTGTCGGTTCCCTAGGACACTGCGGAGGGAAGTGTCAATTAGGTTTTGAAGGATCAGATGACCCGGGACCAGTGGCTCATCTCTGATGCCGTAGAAGCCGCCTGAGCGAAGGCGATCTCAGAAAAGTTAGCTGCGAAGTAGCAAAAGCTCAAGTTTCCTCGGTCGAAAGGTAAACTTATAGAGGGTTAATTCTCTGGTGGTATTGCCGCTGCGACATCTGACACCAACAGTGCTAAGTTTGTTACTTTGTCAAAAACCTCGATAGTAGTCCAAAACACCTTAATTGATGAAGAGATATGTGATAATGGAGAAACTTGCATTGACTGTTATCATCTTAGTAAGGAAACTACATCCCTACTTTTAGGCACGCACTGTGAATGTAATTACAATAATTCGCTGAAATCAGTGTTATCACGAGTCGAACATTTTTGAACGTTATTAAAGTGGCTGGTAGAACCGAGCGAGTTCAACATTTCTTATATTCCCAGGAAAGGCAATCAAGCCCACTTAGTTGTCGCTTCCTAGCAGATTTCTTAGAAGGGCTCATCCAAGATGACACCAACATCACAGATAGGCTCTTCATTCAATCATACTCAATTTCGATGCCATGCATAATCAAATGTGTTTGAAGCACTGATCACCGGACAACGTCTTTCATTAGTAATTGAATTAAAGTACCTTCTTGTTAAGTTGAATTTACAATTAGCAGTCAATCAAGTAAATGGAGTATTCGAGATACAGGACGATATAAAAAAATACTTATTAAAGGTTAAAACTGATTTAAAAATCTTGAATATTTTCGAATCAAACATATTTTGAGGGAAGAATTTTATTTTGCCTATCTGCTCCATAAAAGTGTATATCAAGGATTCAAATGACATACAATTCTAGAGTAGCCCGTTATTGAGGAGCCCAAAGTGCTAAACACCGAGCCAAAGTTTATTGCAAGTTGTATCGACCTTATGAAAGCATATTTGGCCATAGTTCAAGTTCCATCAGGAGTAACAAATCCTCGAAAGTTTAGATCAAAAGCGGCCCAATACTACATTATCGGAGATGAATTATTTAGAAAGTTAGTAATTATTATTTTATTAAGATGTGTTACGAGGATGAAACAATAGCCATCCTCCAACAAATTCACGCAGGAGAATGTAGAAGCCATTCAGGAGGAAAATCATTGCAATTGAATCCTGCTACAACGATACTATTGGCTAACCTTGAGGAAAGACTCAGAGTTCGCGCAATGATGGGAACAGTGCCAAAGGTTTGCTCCCATATAATTACAACCTTCTCATGAGCTTCAATCAATTACAAGTCCATGGTCTTTTGTGGTGTGAGGGATGGATCTGCTTAGTTCATTTCCTATTGTAATAATCGGCCACTTTTTCAAATAGATTGAAGCCAAGTCACTTGCAAAAATCACCTCTGAAGCAGTCCACAATTTCATATGGATTGACATTATATATCGATATGAACCAGTCCTTATAATCATAACCAAACAATGACACTTAGTTTGTCAATAAGAAGGTTATGAATTTATGCAGCCAACAAGGAATACAACTCAAATACACTTCCATGCATCATTTGACGACGAATGGTCAAGTGGAGGCATACAACAAATTAATTCTCAGCTTGTTAAGAAGGAATATAAAAGGAGCAAAAGGAGACGGCTTAATTCTTGCCCTTCGTACTATAGAAGCTATACATTTATTGAGAGGTTTGATTGAGAAGTTCAGAGATAATAAGGAGGATCTACATTTGATTTTTATTGATTTAGAAAAAGCTTACGATAAGATTCCAAGAGATATCCTTTGCAGAGTTCTTGAGAAGAAAAGTTTTGATATGACTTATATTCAAGCGATTAAAGATATGTCTTCGAACTGAAGGAAGATTGACCAATTATTTTCCTATTTCTGTTGGATTACATCAAGGACCAGCTTTAAGCCCATATCTTTTTGCTTTAGTTATGGATGGTGCTTTAGTTTGCTTTAGTTATGGATGGTCTTATTGGACATTTACAGGAGGATGTACCTTGGTGTATACTTTTTGCTGATGATATCCTTCTCTTGGATAAGTGGAGAAAATGCCGAGGAAAAACTTGAATTATGGAGGTCTACATTGGAGTCTAGAGGCCTTCATTTGAGTAGAATTAAAACTGAATACATGAAATGTAATTTTAGTAGTAGTAGTAGCTCTAGTGAAAGAAGTGTAACTTTGGGTGATCAAACTATTAGAAGGTGTGAACGATTTAGACATCTCAGGTTTATTGTTCAAAGTGATGGTGTTATAGATGAGGATGTTTATAGTAGAATTCAAGTTGGTTGGTTGAAGTGGAGGAATGCTTCAGGCCTTTTGTGCGATAGAAAAGTAACGCTTAGACTAAAAGGAAAATTTTATAAGATGGTGGTGAGACCTGCAATGCTCTATGGCGCTGAATGTTGGCCTTTAAAAGAGAAGCATAACTCTAAGTTAAGTATTGCCGAGATGAAATTGATTAGGTGGATGAGTGGCTCTACACTTAGAGACAAAATGCGAAATGAATATCTTCGTGATAGGGTTGCTGTAGCTCCAGTGACCGACAAAATTAGAGAGGGTTGTCTTAGATGGTTTGGTCACATTAAACATTGACCATCTCATGATCTGATTAGGAGAGTAGTTGTTTTAGATTCAACTTATATTAATAAAGGCAGAGGCAGACTTAGGAAGACTTGTGCTTATTGTATAAAAAATGATCTTAATTTATTAGAACCAAATGAAAATATGACGACACTAAATAGGACGCAATGACGAAAAATGATTCATGTAGCCGATCCTACGTAGTGGGATTAAGGCTTTGTTGTTGTTGAATCTTGTCACATGGGACTGAATCCGTACTTCCAGTAGGGAATGACACACATACTTAGGGAGTACTATTTGCCTCAACTTCAAGGAGCAAGAACTAAACAAATGGAGAGAGCTCAAAAATGAGAGCCTACACG
>NW_018164530.1:1038552-1054762 GCF_001263595.1 Phalaenopsis equestris
CTACACGACTTAGTGAATCTGTTAGAGGAGTTTCGGGGTCAATTCACATTACGACAAGTAGAAATTAAAAGAAGAAACACAATTATTATAACTTGCAAGTCAAGGTGAGACACTTCAAGGCTTGCGACTTGGTCTTAAAAAAGATTTATGCCGCAATGCTCACAATCAAGCATTCAACAAATTCAATCCTTCTTGGTCTGGGTCCTATATTATCAAAAAGTAAGTTGGACCAAACACATACAAACTAATCACCTACCTCGACAAGGAAGTCCTTAGGACGTGGAGTGGGGATGATCTCAAGTTATTCTATCCCTAAAAAACAACAATATGCTTAGGGAGCACTAACCGTACTTCCAGTTGAGAATGAAATACATACTTAGGGAGTACTAACTGCCTCAACTTCCAGGAGCAAGAACTGAACAATTGGAGAGAGCTCAACAATTGAGCCTACACAACTCAATGAATCTCTAAGAGGAGTTTCAGGGTCAATCCACGTTACAACTAGTAAAAATTCAAAAGAAGAAACTCAAAATATTATTACTCGCAAGTCAAGTAGAGACACTTTAAGGCTTGCAACTTGGTCTTAAAAAAGATTGATGCCGCAACTCACAATCAAGCATTTAACAAATTTAATAATTCTTTGATTGGGCCCTATATTATCCTCCAGCAAATTCAAACAGGAGAATGTGAAAACCATTCAGGAGGAAAATCCTTGCAACTGAATCCTGCTGCAACGATACTATTGGCTAACCTTGAGGAAATGCTCGGAGGAGTTCACGCAATGATGTGAACAGTGCCAAAAGTTTGCTCCCATATCATTACAACCTTCTCATAAGCTTCAATCAATTACAAGTCCACGACCTTTCATGGTGTGGGGGATGGATCTCCTCAGTTCATTTCCTCTTGTAATAATCAACTACTTTTGCAAATAGATTGAAGCTAAGCTACCTGCAAAAATCACCTCTAAAGCAGTCCACAATTTCATGTGGACTGACATTATATATCGATATGAACCACTACTTATAATCATCACCGGACAATGACACTTAGTTTGTCGATAAGAAAGTCATGAATTTCTACAGCTAACAAGGAATACAACTCAAGTACACTTCTGTGCATCATCTGAAGCCGATTGGACAAGTGGATGCATCCAAAAAATTAATTCTCAGCTTGCTAAAAAAGATGATAAAAGCAAAAGGACACAGGGCTTAATTCTTGCCCTCCGAACTATGGGTGCTGTGAACCCCTCACTCCACTTCTACTGAATATACTCCTTTAATCCGGTCACATGGGACTGAATCCGTACTTCCAGTAGAGAATGACATACATACTTAGAGAGTACTAACCGCTTCAACTTCCAGGAGCAAGAATTCAACAAATGGAGAGAACTCAAGAATGAGAGCCTGCACAACTCGATGAATCTCTTAGAGGAGTTTTATGGTCAATCCTAGTTACGACAAGTAGAAATCAAAAGAGGAAACTCAAAATATTATAACTCGCAAGTCGAGGGACACTTTAAGGCTTGCGACTTAGCCTTGAAAAAGATTGATGCCACAACTCACAATCAAGCATTCAACAAATTCAATCATTTTTGGACTGGGCCCTATATTATCAAAAAGTAAGTTGGACTAAGCTCATACAATCTAATCACATACCTCGATAAGTGGGAACCTGCCCGATCCGGTCCCTAGACTTGGGCTGTCAAAACGGCTCGTTGTTCGCGAACAACTCGTGTTTGGCTCGCTTGCTAAGTTAACGAGTTGAACACGAAAAAAGATTTGTTCGTTTGTGTTTGGCTTGTTTTGGCTCGAAATGCTACTCATCAATTATATATATATACCAAAAAAAAATTATATATATAGTAGTTTTTTTAAAACTTTTAATTGACTGTAGGGCTACAAAGATTTACAATCAAATAAAAGTATTAATTAAGAAAACAGAATAAAAATTATTAAATTAGATTCAAATGATGTTTTAATATAAACAATAATTTTTAAATTTTGCCTCAATCCTTAACATCTGATGACTACGTGAATAGGGTTGTCAAAACGGCCCTTTGTTCTTGAACGACTCGTTAAGCAAACGAGCCGAACACGAACACATTTTTTGAGCTCGAAATATAAACGAGCCGAACACGAGCTGACCCTGGGATCGCTCGTGTTCGACTCTTTTACACCCCTACCCGAGACCCCCCGACAATAGATGGACTTTGTAGGAGTAGCTTCCCAAGGAAGTAAAACTTGAAGAAGTGTCAAAAGACTTTCGAGTGAAGATCGTTTTATAGCTTGCACGTTATTTTTTTTTTTTTGAAAAATAATAATTTATGGCGATTCGTTTAACCCTACCAGGGGGGTCAGTTGAGGTATGATATGATCACTGGCCCTACCTGGGGGAGTCTCTCAGAGTTGTCCATCAAACCAAACTCATCCGGTCCAGTTTCAATCTACCTTCGCACAAGTCCGCACCTCATTGATCATGGAGACATGACCTCCCATATCAAATTCTTCTCATGAGGGACCAAGTGCAATTATTTTGAAAGACGTGCCTCAACATCTGCTTTCTCCTCTACCTTTCTCTTCTTAAGACGGGTTACAACCAACACTTGCTTTTCCAACACAACTTCTCCTTTACTCGCAGGAACTAAATTAGGAACTCAAGGAATCAAAACTGAATCCTTAACACTATCTCGACTTCCTTTTTTAGTCTGCTCTTCTTGGGAGCTTTGTGAGGGGAATCTTGTCCTCTTCATCTCTGCCTACATCAACGACAAGTGTGTCAGCAACTCGCTCATCTTCGCTTGTAGCTATTATTGCTACTAGGCTTGAAGAATCAGGACCTTCAACATTTATCTCTTGGAAGGTTTGCTTGAGGGGCCAAGTGCTACTGCCTTTCTCTTCTTAAGACGGGTTACATCCAACATCTGCTATTGCAATACAAATTTTCCTTTACCTGCAGTAACTAACTTAGGAACTCGAGGAACAAAAACTGAATCCTTAAACACTATCTCGACTTCCTTTTTTAGACCTCCCTTCTTAGGAGTTTTTTTAGGGGAATCTTATCCTCCTCATCTCTACCTACGTGAATGAGGAGTGTGTAAGTAACTCACTCCTCTTCTTCGCTTGCAACTATTATTGCTTACAGGCTTGAAGAATCAGGGCCCTTAGGATCGCCTCCTGGAAGGCTCACTTGGAAGAGATCCCAATATCTCGGTCCTACAACAAGAGTTCGTTGAGACCTTCCTGAAGTAAAGGGCATAATATTCAAATTTATTGTCAAAAAGTTATTTATGGAATATCATTTATGCAAGCATGATTCATGTGTACCTGATAAAGCTGTTTTCATGTATATTTCCACCGTAAAAAATTCGGCATTGAGCGCCACACCTTTAAGAATGATTTAAATTTGATGCTTCTCAGGAATAAACTCCGTGATAGCTGGCGCCTTGTACCCTACAAATGGTTGAGGGGTTTTGGTAATTGCCCGCATACTCTTGGAATGGGCAAAGTAGAATCTGGAATCTTGTTCTTCAAATTTATCATTACTATTTCGGAGGAGAAAACAATACTGTCCCATCCTTGAATGTTTTTTGCCACATCAAGTTGCGAAAAATGTTCACCGACCAATATAACTTTCTATGTCTCAAAACAATATTACTGAAATCACATTGGCTATTGAGTTTGGGTGAATCTCTGCGGGAACCAATATGAAGAAGTTCAGAACATCTATCGGCTCCTCCCACAAAGGGAAACAAGACTCAAGCCGAGACTGGTCTTGATATCAACACACCTCATACTGAAGTATGGTATTTGGGGCTTCATCCCAATGAGGCAACCAAATAACATAGGAAACGTAAAAAATGTAATTCCTTTGTATCATGGCTAAAGCTTCCGCAGTCAATGACGATCTCGTGGACACCTTCAAATCAAGAAAATTCATGCTACTCATCTCCATAGCATTGGGACCAAATCCATCTTCGGATTGGAATCTCTTATGTTCGCTATGATTGCAAAAACAAAAGTTACAAAGAAATTGGGAAAAGTAAGGCATGACACAAGGACACTAAAACAAGGAATAAAAAATGAAAAAGGAATAGAGAATTTGTACTACCTAAACCCTCTTATACATTTGTAAGGGTTAAAAGCGAAAATATGTCCTAAAAATATATGGTGATGGGTTTGTATAATATTTTAAAAATAGAAAGTTATTTCACAATAAATTAGCCATCATCACAAAGTCATTACGCTATGCCTTAGTACCAAAGACTATCTGGACAATCTTTTGAAGAAACAAAATGCCTTAAATATTCTGCATCAAACGAGACAACACAAAAAACTATAAAGGATGATGCGATCATACTCTTTCATAAAATAAACCCAAGTCTTGATTCTTTACACCATCCAGATCAATTTTCCTAGACCGCACAGGCTTCTTCATAACTAACAACGCTCTTGCAATACACTGTCCGGATTGGGCCAATTTAACTCACTGATAAAGGAGCAACAATGATGAATTTGTTTCTTCTAGTTCTCTAAGATTCCTTTGGATCTTTGTAAAATCCATCCAAGTTATCCTCTGAAGAAAGGTCATGTTCCTTGGCCTTCTGCAAGTCATCTTTCAAATCCATGACATGTACTAGCCTGTCGAGCGACCTATCTTCAAGATGCGCTATTTATTCTTTTACGACTATGAGCTCTTCTTGAACTTTTACGGCTCTCTAGAGCTCAGACGAGCTTCTCATTAGTCTTCTCTAGCTTATGGCGAGTTGATAACAACTCTTCCCTCAATTGACTTATGAGTAGGGGTGTAAGCGAGTCAAGACTATTGTGAGCCGGCTCGAGCTTGGCCAAAGAGCTAACAAGCAAAGCTCAAGCTAGCCTTGACTCGACTCGTTAGTTTGTGAGTTAGCTCGTTTTAAAAAAAATATTAATATTAAATATACTCAAAATATATTAAATTTGAAGACTTTATCTTTAGAAAATTAAAATTTTTTTAAAAATAATATTTTGTATTTTATATTAAGTGATTTCTTAGTATTTCTCTCGTAATTGCTCATTCTATTTGTCATGTTATTAAAACACTACCCTAAATCATTATTATTTTCTCTCTTTTATGCTAGACAAGCTGGGCTCGTAAGCCGCTTGCACTTGTAGACTTAAGTTCGAGCTTGAGCTCAAACTCGATAAATTAATCATGCTCAAGCTTAAGCCGAGGGTGGCTCAAGCTCGACTTACTTGTTTACACCTCCAGGCTTAGTGATTCAGGAGCTAAACATTAGAGAAAGTCAGCTTCTTCCACCAATTGTCTCTTCTCGGCAGTGGCCCCCGATTTCTCTTTCATGGACAATTCTTTAAAGATGATAACCTTCGTCTCCATGATTTTATCTCTATCCACATCAAGTTCCACGGCAGCTCATCTACTTATAAATGTAGGCCGACAATCAAAAAATATAAGCGGGTTACATCAACAGAGGAGTAGCCATTACCTTCTGAAGCGAGTTCGCCCACATCCTTATGAATTACCTCCATTGTCTCTGCAAACAGAGGAGTAGCCACTACCTTCTGAAGCGAGTTCATCCGCATACTTATGAATTTCCTCCATTGCCTCTACAACTCGATATTTTATTTCTTTAGCATCTTACATAACGGAATTATTGAGAACAATCGCAGATTCGAGTCGTTGATCGACAAATTTTTCTGCAAGAGAACAACTAGAACATCAAAAGCGTATAATCATAAAAATTAAAAAAAAAAAAAAGATGAGATGAAAGAAACTAACACATAGGTAACCAGGACTCAGCTCTCGGAGCGCGGGTATGTTGGAACCCCTCCAATGGTTTGGAGGGTCAGAAGCTTGTGAACTAGCAATAACTTTCAGAACAATAGCTGCTAGCTGCTCAGGTGCAGAATCCTTGACTAGTTGCACAAATGTAGGAGCTACCTCATCCAGATCAGCCTCTAAAACCAAGATTGGGGTTGCAGTACTCTCAACAGGATTGCTTAGCGGTCCTTTCGTTTCAACAGGTTTTGAACATTCGGCTTAAACATTCTTCTTTTTTAAATCATGGGAATCCCTGGAACACTTCCCTTTCTTCAGCATTCGCTGTACGATCTCTCTCAACGGCTGTTTAGGAATATCCAACTCTTACTTAGAGATCTTCCTCATCGGAGCAGTTTTGGAGTAACAAAGGATTCTCGAGAACAAAAGAAAGGAGTATGAGAGCAAAAACCTCAAAAAAATGAAGCCCCTAATTCGTTAAATTTCTGTAAGGATCGCTTTGCTATTAAATATCACAGAAGGAGTTGACAAGAAAAACATCTTTTCATGCATATGTTTAAAGCACCAAAGTGCTATATATGTAAATCTGAAAGTTAATGTGTGAGATATGTAAATACATAATAATTGTGTGCCGCATTTGTAAATTTCTCTAGAATATAATTTAAGCATTTAGGCCCGGACTTCTCATTTCTTCTTACATAAAATAATGAGTTTTGGGGATGGTCCAAACACTCAATTTAGATTGTCTCATTTGCAGAGTATTGATATTTCACGTTGCCAAAATGTGACTTGGTTTGGCATAGCTTCTGTAATTGAAGGACACAGAAATCTCCAGATTATTAATATGGGCGACTGTCACACTGTGGGTCATCTTTTTTTTTTAATTTTTTATTTTAGCGTCACTTTTTTAATGATTTTATTCTGATTTTCTCAATGAAAACCACAGGAAGTTACCCCAGCCTTTCTGTCACAGCTTAGCCTCATTAAAACTACCCTAAATATTCTAAAACTTGATGGCCTACAAATCTCAGATTCTGGCCTTCAGAACATTGGATCCAACTGCAATAACTTGATAGAGATTGGGCTCAGCAAATGCCTTGGAGTGACTGACAAAGGCATCGGTGAGCTCGTATCGAGTTGCACCTGCCTGAGGTCCATTGATCTCACTTGCTGTCATCTCCTCACCGACAATGTTCTCACTGCAATCTCAAAGTACTGTATTAACCTTACCTGCCTTAGATTGGAGGCTTGTTCTCTCATGACAGAGAAGGGATTTGGCCAAATTGCTACTGGTTGCTCTCAATTACTAGAGATCGATCTCACAGACTGCAGCATAAATGACATAGGTGAATCCCCAAAGTTGCTTTTGAAAGCCTTTCAGCTAAATTATGTTTTGGATGTTCTTTTTTATTAAATCAGGTTTATTATTACAGCATTGCAACACTTGACCAAATGTTCAGAGCTAAAGGTTTTAAAATTAGGTCTTTGTGCAAATATCACCAGCAAAGGCCTAGCTTATATTGGATCAAACTGCAATAATTTAGAAGAATTAGATCTTTACCGGTAAATATCAAAATTTAATGGATTTCTGTCATTTTATGCTGATTTTTGTCTGATTATTTGTTCTTTTTCAGATGTGTGGAAGTCGATGATTATGGATTGTCTTTTTTAGCTGATGGGTGTAAGAGGTTGAAGAAGCTAAACCTCTGCTATTGCATCCAAATTACGAATCAGGGGCTTCAGTATCTGAGCAGCCTTGAATGGCTATCAGATCTTGAGCTGAGGGGGCTTGTTAATGTTAGTTCTATGGGGATTACTTCCATAGCATTTGGTTGCAAAAGCTTAGTTGAACTGGACTTGAAGGGCTGCTCCTCAATAGATGATGCTGCCATGTTTGCCCTTGCTCGATATTCCTTAAATCTTCGGCAGGTAATCATCTTCATTCCGTAGCTATTTGATTAAGAAAAATTAAAATTTTCCATCTTATAAGGAGTTCCTTATTGTAGGCAAGCTCGAGTGAGCTCAAGGGCTTTCGGCTTATTAGACAAATGAGCCTAAATATTTTTGTTTGCGTTCAACTTGTTAATTTACAGAGTTAAAAGCTTGCCATTAAAGGACATGAAGTTAATCTGAAAATCATATATAAATTATAGAATACGTTGACATATGTAGATGTATATCCATACAACCATAAATATATGTGTGTGAGCATGCCTATATACATAAATTCATTCAATTTTTACATACATACGACACTACCTATGCATGAAAAAGTGTATTTCACTTTCTAAAAACTAAAATGATGGTATTTTTTATGTGATATGAAGGATTTGGATGGTATGTATGTAAATGCCTCTAGACACTCGCACACACAATGCAATCAACAAGGGGGCTTATTTGTGTTAGGCTTATTAAGTATATGAGTTTCTAAAAATTTGTCTTACCTGAGCTAATTATCAAGCAGAAAACGACAACCCGACACATAATTATATTGCATTTGAATCAATTTTACAGATTAATATATCAAATTGCTCAGTCTCTGGCGTCGGGCTGTGCAAGCTGCTTCGCACGTTAAAATGCTTGCAAGATGCGAAGCTGGTGCAGCTCACTCGAACGAGCGTGGAGGGCTTCGAGTTTGCTTTGCGAGCTTCACGATGTAAACTAAAGAAGCTGAAGTTAGCTGGCGATCTGATGGAGCTTCTATCCCCCAAACTTCTACAGATGCTTCAGGCTAGGGGTTGCAGGATTCGCTGGGTGGACAAGCCCATGCTCTTCAACTCCCTCACAATTGAATGAAATGCGAGTTCATAATGCTTATTTTGCATCTTTTGAATTTTTGTCTCAATATATATGCCTTATCTGATGTGTTAATGTTATTAGGATGGTGGATTTACATACATACCACTGAATTCTTATGTGCTGCATATTTCAGAGTTAAATCGTTATATTTATTTATATAACATCATAATTTCTAATATGATTCAAAATGTAATCAAATCTTGATTTCTTTTTGAATCTTACTTCAACTATATTTAAGGTTCACATTGTTTGAATTACATTTGAATACTATCCTAATCATAGTTGAACCATATTAAACTATGCTCGAACAATATTGAATCCATCTTTAAATCCAATTATTCAAATATTATTTAAGTCGGGCTAAGATTTAGTCGAACTATTTTCAAACAATGTTCATTCAATGTTCATATTTTGATTGAGCATTTATTATTATTATTATTATTATTATTATTCAAATATTATTTAAATCAAATTTATGGTAAGGTGTGAAGAAGGGTTGAAAAATGATTGAGGAAGGATGGAACAAGCTTCTACCTTCTTGTAGCTTGTAATCTGGCATTTAATGTCCTTATGAGTTTAGAGTTCAAAATAAATAATTTTTTTTAATAAACAAGTAATTTTACTCATATGAATAAACTCTTTTTACCAATATTCAAGGAAAAAAAATGAAAGTATTTATAAAGAAGTGTTTAATTCTCAATGAAAGGTTTAGTTTATTTTCTTAATATTGATTTATTTATGTTCCCAAAAAGAGATTTTAGCCCTTGAGCAAGAATTTTTTTATTTGCATCCTAAAATGCATTAATAATAAAAAATTGGCTACACAATTGATATTAAATTAGTTTTGCTCTTTTAATTTAGAACATGTTTGTGGTAGTTATAGACTTTTAGCTGTTTGAAGAAGCAACTGTGAAGTTATTACAAAAGAAATTGTTGATTAAAAAATTTTGGTGGCTATTATAATTTTTTTATTTTAAAAAAATCAGATAATAACTTTCTGGCAGCCAATTCAATTTACAAAATGCAGCTTTCCATCTCACTTTTTTAAGAAAATAGACCTAACATAATTTTTCTAAACGTCACAAAATGCGGTAAGCTTCATAAACTTTTTGAGTCCTCTATTTTAAGCTGTTTGCATGTTCAAGAAAATAATACTATGAAAATTAAAAACCAATTAAATTTAATAAAATCTAGAAATCGGAAAAAAAATAATAATTAATGCATTTGATGAAATTAATATGGCGCATGTTAAGCTCATAATAGGCTCATGTTCGGCTCAAAAAAATAAAAAAAAATCCTTCAGAAATCAACAATTTGGCGTTATGTGCATCCATGTGCTCATGTTTGGTGCTTATTTTTTTATATATATAACAAAGGTATTTTTGCAAGTTTGTATATATATATATATATATATCTTAGTAGTATATATATATATATATATATATATATATATAATTTTTTAGCACACATATCGTTAGATTTATTTTTATTTTTTATTCATAAAAGTTATATTTTGGAATCATGCTTGTTTTGATTTTGAGCCGGATAGCGCTGAAATCAAGCCTGAACGGATGCAAATAACTCAATTTGAGTCACCTTGTTTTAATTTCAAGCTAGATTGAGCTCAAATTGAATTTGCAGCTAAGTTTGCCCGAAATCAAAGATCACGACCCCCAGGTCATAAGCTGCATTGAATCCACAATTTCAAGCTGGATTGAGCTGATTTAAAATCGATTCAACATCCCTACACTCGATATAACCTGATTCTCGCCGAAAATTATTAGAATAGATGATGAGATGTGATGGGGATAGTTGTTTGATTGAGTTGTAGCAGGTTGCTATAATTATATTTTAATATTATAATTGTTATTGTTATTATTATTAAAAAATATTTGAGGGAATAATTGAGATGATGGAAGCCAAAATTATTATATTTGGTTTTGGGGGATTTGATGGTATTTGACAGAGGAATTGGCATTTGTTTTGTTTGACAGCGAAGGAATGGTGGTAAAAATGACTTTAGAGCCTAATTTTCTTGCTACATTTCTCAAATAATATCATATATATTTTTTTCTTTTTAAAGAACTATTATATAATCTCTATTTTATTTTATTATTTTTTTTAAGGAATGGTCAGAATCAATTATACAAGCCACCAATCACCCTTAATACGCCTAGCAATTCGAGTATCACCTCCCTAAGACTAACTGTGCTGAGTGGATTCAAACCCCGACCTCAGGGGTTTTGTAATGTGGATGTTAAACAACTGACTGGGATAGACAGCACGTGAACATATTCTCTTATTATGCAAGAAAAATATTATATTTCATAATTATTAATTTTTATATAACTTATGCGCGCTATAAAATGTAAATATATTAGAAAAAAGAATATTTTTTTTTTCAATAAATAAATAAATAAATAAATATATATATATATATAATATTATGAGAGAGAAAAAATAAAAATGAAAGTCTGAGACACCTAAGATGGGGCCCACGGGTGCCAGAGGAGAGGCAATGAAGACCTTCCCCCATTCATGACATCTCTTCGAGTTGGCTTTCAATATATAAAAAAATTGATTCTTCATGGTTTAACGAAAACAGCTCCTCTCTCTCTCTCTCTCTCTCTCTCTCCTTCATCCTCCTCCTCTGCTCTCCTCAGCTCCTCCAGTTCCGCCTCCAGCTTCCCTGTCCACATGAAGGGGCTAGTAAGTACGTTGTTTTCGTGTTTTTCTCTCCCCTGTTCTTCTACATTTTCTCTCGTTTTTTTGTTTTTTTGTTTGATTTTTTGGTGCAAAAGATGCTGTCTTTCTCACTTGACTACTACCATAGTTTTCTAATTCAATAATGGCATGTCAAAATTTTTGACCTTGGTTAGTTCTCTTAGTTCGATTCCTCTGTCGTCTTTCTTCATTTGTTTAGAAGTGATGGACGATTCAATCTGTTTCTGGCAACAATATGCTTCTTGTTTGATCCAGAGGTCTTGGATCTTGCAAAAACTTAAATTTAAAATTTCCAACTTCTGTGCCATTTTAGGGTTCTATGTAATTCCGCTCAAAGCGGTGATGAGTGATGGCTATGCTGCGCCTCGGATCATGTTTACCCGTATGATTGATTTCTGGCTCCTTGTTCTTCTTCATTCTGGCACCCAACAAGCTCCCATTGGCTCCGTCATATTAGGTTTTGGCATCAATCTGCTCTCTCTGTCCGCTAACTGAATCCTAATTTGGATTGGTGGAACGTTAGATTTTTTTTATTATTTTTTTAATTATAGTTTTGAACTGACAATCTTCACGTCCATTTTGCAATTTTCATCCTAATAATCCAATTCAAGATCTCATTTTTAATCATTTTTAGAATCTTACCAATTCAAACAAATCTGCAATGACGACCTTTTCTTCACCTCCTAGTTGTGCACATCAGCTGTTTGTGTGATTGCCCAAGCCCTCTTTTCTAATGTTTCTGTCTTTTGTTCCATTAGGTGTCATTGTATTGGTTCTATTAGTGGTTGATGCTATTAAAGGTAGCCAATATGATGATGGGATTTGTGAATACAAGAGAGCATTGGCTCCAAGGCCCCACAGCGTCACACTCACTGAATTCGGTGCCGTCGGGGACGGGAAGACGGTGAACACCCTCGCCTTTCAAAATGCAATCTTTTATTTGAGATCTTTTGCTGACAAAGGTGGAGCTCAGCTGTTTGTTCCCAAAGGGAAATGGCTTACAGGGAGCTTCAATCTCATAAGCCATCTCACTCTATTTCTTGACAAAGAAGCTGTCATCATTGGAACTCAGGTCCTTTTCATTAGCCCTGGCTTGGATTCTTCATATTTTCTTTTATTTTTGCTTAATGTGGAAGCTATAGTTTTGGAAGATTTACATGCATACCACTTAATTCCTATGTATTTACATATCTAACATCTGATTTTAATGTTTACATACATTGCGCCTTATTTATGCATGAAAAGTTGTATTAGAAGTTAAAATGTTGGTATCTTTTATGTGATGGGGAAGAATTGGGTGGTATAAATATAAAAATTAAAATTTTGATGTTAGATAATTAAATTTATAGGAATTGAGTGGTATGTATGTAAATGCATTTATAGTTTTGGACAGGTCCATAACCCATCTCATCTGTTATTAATGTATGGATTTAAATCATGAAGTTATTGGCCCACATTTCCCAATATTTTGATATAGTAGTTAGCCAACTTTGTTTGGGATTAGTCATGAATTAATTAGTTAATTTTTAATCATTTGGAAATTATTGAATTGGTGAAACCAGCTTTATTTTGTAATAAAAGCACATATCTCTTGTATTTGTTAATTTTCCATTTTATTGTGAAGGATATAATAAAAAACCTACCTTTAATATAGTAGGCATCCAACTTTTACTCTTTTAACCTTCAAGGGCTCTTGCTTTGAGAATGGTGTCCCCTTGTGGGGATAATCTGTTGAAATAACATCTAATTTATTGTCTTCAGAGTCGTAGAACATTTCTAAATGCTTTTAGTTGGTTCTATCTTTTCTAGTTGTTAATTTCAGTTCTCGCATTTGCCACATAGGAATTGATATATGTACGTTAATGCATAAATTCTTGGTAAATTTACATACATACCACACAATTCTTTTTTGTTTACATATCTAACAACTAAAACTTGATATTTACATTTATAACAATTTGGTATCATACACCTTTTGCATGAAAAGTGTATTTCACTTTAGAAAGTTAGAAATAGTGGTATTTTTTATGTGATTTTAAGGATTTCAGTGGTATTTATTTAAATAGCAAAGCTTTGGGGATAGATATGTAAATATATAAGAATTGTGTGGTATATTCTAGGTTTTCCATGTATAAGTCATTATGGTTCCTTCCAGGTTCCTTGGCTCAATTCCTTCTTCCACAGGAAAACAAAATTACACGCAGTTTACAAAGTATAAATAAAAGAGAAATTTTTATTTCTTCATTGAGAAGTCATGTAAATTAGCTTAAAGTTTAGATTTTGGTTTCAAGTATATAACAACAACTCAATCATCACCATTCAAGTCCAGCACTATAAATTCAAATTTGTAAAACGTTTTTTAAATTTACTTTTGACAGGTTGATTAATTTGATTTTACTCTTTGTTCCTCATCTCATTGCAGGATCTACAACAATGGCCTACAGCAGACCCTTTACCTTCATATGGTAGCGGAATTGACCTTCCTGGAAGAAGGTACCAGAGTTTGATTAATGGAAACAATTTGACAGATATAGTCATAACAGGCATGAGCACTAATTTGATTTCTCTCATTTTAGCATTTATATTTAGCAAAGCTTATTGGTCATTAATCCTTCAATACCGTATATATATATATATTTCTTATTAAACAGGGGATAATGGAACCATTGATGGCCAGGGGTTAGTGTGGTGGGATTCTTTTCGCTCTCATAATTTGAGTTATAGTCGGCCTCATCTCATTGAGATTGTGAATTCTAAAGATATAATTGTCTCAAATTTGACCTTCTTGAATCCCCCGGCCTGGACAGTTCATCCCGTCTACTGTAGGTGAGTTTTTGGGACTGATTGTCCTTTTTTGTCCATTTGTCTAAGAGAGATTATACTGTTTCTGAAAGTTCTAGCAGTACTAACACATGTATTTTATTTTGTTCTGTAAATTTAGCAATTTGATGGTTCAGAATGTAGCTATCAATGCTCCATCAGATTCACCGTATACAAATGGTATTGTTCCAGGTTGGAATCAACTCTCTTGTAATATTATAACTGTTCTTTCATTTTCAATTTATTATTGGTGACTGCATTGGGCGAAAATCAGAGAAAAAGTCACAAGCTGAAAGACTTTGCTGCAACCAGCAATTCAGCTGCTTCAGGGGAGTCTATTTGGCTTGTGAATTTTGGAAGTAAATGTTTTTATTATTCATTATTTGGACCTAACTATACCAAGTTTTTTGTTAATGCACAGTTTTGGGATTTCAAGTAGTGTATAAGACATAAACAATACAAAAATATAAAGGAAAATAATAGAATTTAACCTGTCATTAGTTGAATCAAATCATTCATCTTGATGGTTCCATCGGACAGCCACTTCTTATTCTACAACTATACAGTCCTTACAATGAACATTTTTTATTAAGCTGTGAAGCCTAATTAATTTCTCACAAAGAAATGCTGCTTTAGACATATAAATAATATGGGAATTTGCCTGCCTAACTGCTGCGCTGTTGCTTTTATTACAGATTCATGCTCAGATATGTGCATTAAGGACAGCAGCATCACCGTGGGTTATGATGCAATCTCCATAAAGAGTGGTTGGGATGAGTATGGGATTTCATACTCCAAACCTTCTTCCAACATCCATATCACCAATGTCTTCCTCCAGTCCCTTTTAGGATCTGCCCTGGCGTTTGGCAGCGAAATGTCTGGCGGAATCTCCAACATTCATGCAGACCACCTTCAAATCTACAACTCATATATTGGCATCAACTTTAAAACCACTAGAGGCCGTGGTGGCTTGGTGGAAGACATTTTGGTCTCTGAAGTAGAGATGCAGTCTGTCAACACTGCAATTAACTTCGATGGGCACTTTGGCGGTCACCCTGATGACAGATATGATCCTGATGCACTTCCAGTGATCAATAGGATCACAATCAAGAAAGTCATTGGCACCGATATCTCTGTTGCAGGCTTTCTGAACGGTATAGAGCAAGATTCATTCACTGCAATTTGCCTTTCAAACATCAACATGACCCTCGCGCCGCCGTCTTCGTCTGAGGCTTCAACTCCATGGATTTGCTCCAACGTCTCGGGTTTCTCTCAAGAGGTCTTCCCGGAGCCATGTTCTGATCTCCAGGAACATTACTCCAATTCATCTCTTATTTGTTATTCCTTTGCTGCCAAGTACAAGTATGTTCCTCTGGCCATGGCATAAGCAGCTAGTTGTATCTGTTGCTTGGTTTTTCTCTTTATACAGTGTTTGATGCCTCAAGCCTTCTGCATGCATCTTGCAGGTGATTCTTTTCCATTAAAATAAGCTGTATGTAAGTTTCTTATTGCCTACCCGGGTGCCTACCTGAGCCTGGAAGTTAAAAATGCGTTGTACAGCTCCATTTATTTCATTCAAATTTGTAAGAAATTTTTTGGTTTTTGGTCGTGTTTTGAATGCAGCCATTTGGTTTCATGCAAGTATGATATTGTTTAATGTTGCATATAAAGTGAAGCATAAAATTGATGTCAAAATCTTATGAGAATTGTTGTTTTTATGAATCAGATTAGCTGACAGGAGAGGTTGAATGTTTGTTTCTCTATTATTAATATGGCCAACTCCAATAATAGATTTGCACAACTTGATGGGCATAACCACCTCATGAAGTGCTTCCCAAAATGACAAAAAATAAATAAAATGGTTGGTGGAGATTTGAAGGAGCTCATGGTGGGGATGGTTGCTGCAGTGATTTGCTTAAATGATGGAGCCTTTGTAGGGCACTGCAAGATTTTGCTGTTGATGTATATCTGTGGTAGGGATTAGGTGTTTTTTGGTAGAATGAGAAGGGGAAATAATAGGAAAAATTAACTTAAATAATGATATTTTTTTAGTTTTTTTTTACTGTAAATTAAAATATTCATTATATATATA
>NW_018164530.1:1054819-1056407 GCF_001263595.1 Phalaenopsis equestris
TATATATATATATATATATATATATATATATGTATGGTGTTTGAAATCTTTGATGATGTTTAAAAAATCTAATTAAATGAAGAATTTCATTAAATTTTATAGTTTTCTTAGAACGCGATTGCTGAATAATTTCAAGTAATCAAGTGAACTTTTAATAAAAATAAAAAAATATGAGTGCAATTAAAAAATATTAAAAAATATAATTGAGCCAAGCAGACTTGTGACACTGTTCGGGCTGTAAGTGGATTGTGAGTTGGGCTCGATTAAGTCAACCCCGACTCGAGTCATAAGCTCGTTAGCTCACTCGTTTTAAAATATTAATATAAATTTTATTCAAAATACAAGTTTTAAGGTTTTATCTTTAATTTAATAAAATTATTTGAAAAATGATATTTTATTTAAGTGATTTCTTACTCTATATATATATATATATTCTTAGGAATGGCCGGAGGCTATTATACGAGCCTCGGCTATCCCGCATGAGCCTAAAAATTCGAGTAGCACATCCTACGCTCGCGGGGAATCGAAGTTCGAACCAGAGTGAACTTACAACTGACAACCAGATGCCCGACTAACACATATCTTACTATCTCTCTCTCTCTCTCTTATAATTATTTTTTTATTTATCATTTTATTATGATACTAGTTTAAATTAAATATTGATTCTAACTTTTATATTAAATAAATTGATTCAAACTCGTAGTCTTAAACTCAAATAAGCCCTCGAATTTGATTAATCAATCGAGCTCAAATTAACTTTGGGATGGAGCACCATTTGACTCCTTTACAACCCTGCAATTAACGCACCACTATACATAATATGAGCACATGCATGCTTAATATTTTGATGTTTTTATATTTTTTTTATAATAAATGTTAGTACTATTTTTTTTCTTCTATTATTAATTCGTAAATCATATCATAAACCTCTGGCTTCTATATAAATATTGCATATTAATATGCTTTTTTGTATGTAACATAAATCTGAATTGAGGCCTATAATTAGAAATTAAGAAGAATATATGTAATAAAGAGATTCTTCTTAGCTTCCTGCAGATTTATCGATAGGATCCTTTTTTTAAGAAATTGAATCTCCTATGTAAATATTTATTTATAATATTTTTCTACAAATAACTTTCTTAATTATAAATATAAATAATCAGACTGCTATATATATTTAGGGGAGGGGACAAAATAAATTACTTAAATTACATTAAAAAAAATTAATTTATTATTTATCTAGAGAAATTGCAAACTCAAGGAATGCAATTGTCCACCCGGATATAACGTAGTTCTGCTACAGATGATCAATATGAAACATCAGAATTTTATGAGGACAATATTTTAATTCAACATGATACATCAGATCATGTCTCACATTTGGGCAAGGTCTTGTTTAGGATAAAGTATTAGGTCGGTCATCTAGATGTGCAGATGATGGTCGTCTGCATGGGCAAGGTCTGGTTTAACATAAAGTATTACGCCAGTTTTAACAAAATATGTTTTTTGAATGGTTATAATGCCCATCTCTCTCTCTCTCTCTCTCTCTCTCTCTCTCTCTCTCTCTCTCTCTCTCTCTATATATATA
>NW_018164530.1:1056547-1122607 GCF_001263595.1 Phalaenopsis equestris
TATCTATATATATATATTGGTAGATATAAACAACTAAATGAGGGATTTGTACTTTCTGAACAAGAATAAGTATTATGTCCGGTTAAATCAGACATGTGGCGATGGTGTGGATTGCACCACGCTTCTGTGCACATGACACGGTGTTGTGATGCAGGCCGTCATCCGCACATCTGGACGACAATCATAATACTTTCTCCTAAACAAGATCTTGCCCAAATGTGAGACATGATCTTGATCCTAACAACTTTGAAAATAGTTCTCAAAGCCTTACAAGACATTTCTTTCAATTTAATATGATAACATTAAACATATAGAAAGTTAAGAGTTCTATAAATCGTCATATAAATTATTAATAATTAAAGATGGGGAAATTATTTGAAGAATTCTAGAGTTCTATTTGATATTTGTGTTAATTTTGATTACTATTGTCCAACCACTGCTACATAATATTGAATTCATTCATAGTGCACAATTTTACTATAGTGAATAATACTTAATGCACACCATCAATATCAATGCTTATTAACTTTAACTTGCTATGGCTAACAATGTTGATGTACATCTTCAATAATAATAAGTTTGATGTACATGTCATCAACATCAATATTAATACCTAGAAACTTTATTGCATATCATGATTAAGAACATCAACATACACCATCACTAATATGATATATATTTATCATCAACATCAACATGTACACAAGACTGTCACCATCAACTTAGGATTCACTAGCCCTCGCCATAAATGTTTGATATTTGATGTCGAGAACAAGACTTATGCTAAACTTATGACATTTAATGATTAAAGTAATCTTAGGGAACATGGAGATTAGTTGTGATTGGTATAACTTGTGACAACTCGAACTCTCACCCAATAAGATATTGCCTGTTTTGGCCTAATAGTCTCATGGTATTACCCTGTTGATGGAAATCGCCAGGAGGTCACTCATCCCAGGAATGCTTGATGATGAGCATGATTAACTTTAGAGTTGCTGAAAAAAATTCATCGTTACACCGAAAGACACATCGATGTTTATAAATTCAGCTTCAATATATTTAAAAGGTTTCACAGTACTCCACTACGTATGGGTGCAAATACATGCTTTATATGTTGAAGCATTTTTAATTGTTGGCTGCTATTTTCAGTTCTGCCTTCTAAATAGAGAGAGAGAGAGAGAGAGAGAGAGAGAGAGAGAGAGAGGACCTTTACTTGATAATAAAAGAACGATTTACATGCATATCATCCAGCTCCTGTAGTCATGTGTACTTACAATCTGAGGCGTAATTAAATTTTTCTTAACGTGTATATACCACCCAAAATCTTTCATACAACATAAAAAAAAAAAATAAATCTTTTCATCCATAGTTAAAGGCGTCAGAAATGTAAAAATTTAACTTTTGGTGTTAAATATGTAAATACACATGAGTTAAGTGGCATATACGCAATTCTTCCTTAATAAAAACTCATTAATCTAACTACCAAAGCATGATCATTCCAACCACAAACAATAAGATACATGGAGATTAATCAAAGCTTATTAAAAAAAACCCCCATTTTAAAAGCTCAAAGAACAATTAATGGCTTCCACCTGAGGCACATCAACAGGGAACCTATGAATCTCCTCCAGCCAGGGATAACTCCCCTTGGGATTTATATCCCTCAGCGCCCTCCAAACCACACTGTTACACTTAAACCCCGACCCAAATCCAATTTGCCAAACCCTATCCCCTTTCTTCACCCTGTTCTTCGCCTCCGAATACCCTAATTCATACCACAGAGAGCTGCTGGACGTGTTCCCGAATCTGTACAGCGTCATTCTCGACGGCTCCATCTCCCAGCTCCCAAGATCCAATCTTTTTTCCAGTTCGTCCAGTATCGCCCTTCCTCCCGCGTGAATGCAGAAGTGCTCGAACGCCTTCTTGAAATCCGGCACGTAGGGTTTCGAAATCCAGCGCCCGCCGAAGTATTTAGATGAGATGAGGGAGAATAGGAAGCGGAATTGTTCGGAGAAGGGGAGAACGCGGGGGCCGAGGGCGGTGAGGTTGGATTTGAGAGCTCCGGCGGCGACGGACATTAGGTCTTTGGAGAGGGAAACGCCGATTTGACCTTGATCGTCTTCTTGTTGGGAGACGCAGAGGTAGGAGGAGTCGTCGGAGCCTCTGTGGGTGCGGATGAGATCGGAGAGGGAGTATTTGGCGCGGTGGAGATCGGAGGGGAGGTTGGAGAGGAGGACGGCGGCGGCGCCCATGCGAAAGAGGCAGTTGGTGACCAGCATGGGGCGGTTGTTGCCGTAGTAGCCATGGAGGGTTAGGTTTTCTGTGCTCACGATCAGAGCGTAGCTGTTGGGTCTAACCTGCAAATATGAAACAGAGAGAGAGAGAGAGAGAGCGGGTCTCTGTGAAAGGCGAAAGCAGAGCAACCTCATTGATTGCCTAAGAATTAGCATAGTTTTGGAACATAGTATGAATAAAAAAAACATTTTTAATATCAGTGCAGCTATTTTTCTTACATATTATAATTATATCTTTTTAGTGACATGTGCACATAAGTTAGCTACATATAATTTATTTAATTAAAAAAAACATTTTTTATTATTAAATGTTTTAAAAGCTCATATTGAGAATGTGGCGTATATTATGTACTTTTTTTTATAGTTATTAAAAAGTATTCATATCATGAACAAAAAATAATTATTTATATAAGTGCAGCTTTTTCTCTTACATATTATATAATTTTTAGTGCATATTTTGTGAAATAAGTTATACAAAAAAAATGTTTAAATATATAAAAAAAAACGTTTTTTATTATTAAAGGTTGGAACTTTATCCAATGAAACCACTGTAGGGTTAAAGACTGGAGACTTCTCATACTTTTGCATGAACCAATCAATAATTTCACTAAAAAAAGTTTCTTTTCTTTTAAAAAAATAATTTTTAGTATTATAGAACGTTTAAAAAGTTCATAAACGCAAAAAAGGGCGGACCTTGAGAATGTGGCGTGCGAGATCAATGGAAATAACACCAGCACTGCAACCCATCCCGCTAAGATTAAAGCTGGCCACATCTTCCCTCATTCTATACTTATTCACAATCATGGCGGATAGAGAAGGCGTGGGACCAAACAAACTACAGTTAACAACCAGAACACCAATCTCCTTCTCCACATCGACTCCAGTCTTGTCCAGAAGCCTATCCACAGCTCCAAATATCATCATCTCCGCCTCCTTTCTCGCCTCCGATATAAATAGCTCCGGTGGGATCTTAGCCACCGCCTCTGGGAAGTAAGTGGAGTGGCCGACGCCGGACCTCTCCAAGATACGTTTTTGGAAGGCGACATTGTCTTTGGTGAAGGTGCCGAGAACTATGCTGCGTTCGACGAAGGATTGGTGAGTTTGGCTGCAGGATTCCTTGGCTTTGTGGCAGGCGAAGTCGAGGAGGAGGATGGGTTTGCGGCGGCCAAGTCGGAGGAGGAGGAGAAGGAGGGCGAGGAGGAGGAGGAGGAGGAGAGTGAAGAGCAAGCTCATCATTTTGGTGGGGAAATTAGATGGTAATTTTGTTATGGAATTATTAATGGAGTTGATGGAGAAGAGGGAGGATAAGATAGCGTGCATGTGTGAAGGAGAAAGGTGGTGGAAGAGGGGAGAGGAGTAGGGGGCATTTTAAAGACGAGGGAATTGTGTTTGGGAGTATTTTGGTTTTCTTCTTTTTCCTTTTTTTTGTGTGGATTGTGTTTTAATAATTATATCAAGTATAGATTATTTATTTAAATGTAATTACTAGAGGTCATTTATATAGATGCCGCCCAATTACTATGTATTTACATATCTAAAATGTACTTTTCCTTTTTTACAATTATACCATTATGTACAATAGTAATGTGACTGCATGAATCTCTAAGAGATCCAACATGTCACAAGAAGAGAGCAACAAAAGATCGAGCAAGCTATTATAATTTCAGCCAGTCGAATTCTGGGCCGACCGAACGTTAGTCCGACTAAATCAAAGAGTGTCAACTGTCACACACCTATATCAATAATAACTCAACAGACACAAAGACATTCACAAGATTAACAATTGCTTGATATGGACTCATTCTATATAGATTCATCGACCAAAGATAAGTGGTCCTTAGATTACAATAATTTGTCATCTGCCTAATGAAATAATCATTTCAAAAGACAACGAGTCTTCACAATGAACTCCTTTGAAAAAAGACAAATGAAGATAGGTTAGTCGATCGAATGACTTTCTAGCTGAGTGAATGAATATCACATGTCCAAGATAAGCAGTTACAAATACAAAACAGTGCCAATATCAATTACAAATAGTAAACAACACAAGCAACAATTATAAGGTCAAAATATGCCCGATTCGATTACAAATATGTAAACGTGTAATGACTCACAAAGAAATGTAACTTTCTAATTCAATGAGGGACAATCATATAATTTATTAGACATCCTCTATGACTTATAAATAGAAGAGTCATTTCTACAAAAATGATTACTGGATTTATTCTAAAAAAATTAACGCTATTTGTGACTTATCCTTTCTTTCTCCCACTCTCTCTTATTCCTCTCATCAGACCAATGGTCTATCCTTGGAGCATGACTCGAAGAACATTTTGTGATTCAACGCATTCCAATTTTTTATATCATAAAAAAATATCACTATTTTAACTTTTAAATTGTAAAATATATATACATTTTTATGCATGAGTAGATGTTAGTATATAAATACCCATATTCGATTTAATTGGTATGCAAGTAAGTCTTTCGATTATCTAACATATAGAAAAAAACAATTTTGATACATGGAATTATTTAATATATAACATATAAATTCGGGAAGATATTTACTGCATAGAAAAACATTAAAATACTAAGTCACAGTAAATTGAAAAAAAATAAAAATAAAATATATATATATATATTTGGTTTTGTGTCATAAATTTCAGCACATGACAATGTATTTATTATGATATGGGAGCACACATTTCTGTCGTATATTATCAATTAACATTTGCTTTTTTCAAATAGATTTGAGCTACTTAATCTTACATTTAGCTCTAGCTAATTATTTCACTTAATTCCAATCTGATTGGTGACTTGACCTATCCCATGTTCTCTTCGTTTTTGCCTTGAGAGCAAAATACTTAACATTAATGTTTCATCCTCATACAATTTATAAAAGAGTAAAGTGTTAAAATAGCCCCTGACTATTTACACGAGTCTATTTTAGCTCTAAAGTTTATAGAAGTGTCAAAAGATGACCACAACTATTTTAAAATTGAGCTTTACTAGTACCCGCGAAAACTATTTCAGCACCATTTTAAAGAATCAGCAGGCCATTTTGATAGTTGAAAAAAATCACATGGGTGATTCATGTTATAAATACCAATGTTTAGGGGGGTCTGCTTGTAAGAAAAATCTGGATTTGTGGGTGCTTTAATGAGAGTTGGTGATAGGAGGAATGAATTTAATCTTTTTGCCGGTTGAAGGGAGATGGAATAATAAATTTGTTATAAATGCGACCATGTGATCAGATATCACATTAATTGTTCACATCAATGTTTTGACTGAACCGTATGCTTTTATAAAAATCCAAAAAGAAATGCACATAACTTACTCATAAGGGTGACCCATCCACATACAGACTCAACTCAAGTAAAACGAGAGAAACAGTATATATATATATATATTGGAAAAAGAGAAATTCGGTCCGGGACATAATGTGAACTTTACATGCAATGGAAGAGGCAAAATTTATAGAAAGTCATAATTTATGTTTCATTTTGGTATGAAGGTACAAATGATATTTTTATGCATGTATTAATCATAGAAGATTGCAAAATTTAAAAAGTTTCAATAGATAAAAAAAAAGACATAAAAGATCATGAAACAAAAGAGCAAACAATACAGAAGTAGGAGTATGGTAGATCTTCATGTCTCACATATGGCTAGAAGTATTCCCAGCCATAACCCAAAAAAGTTGAGCTAGTTGCACTGAAGAAGAGTCAGGAAGTGGTCCATGGAAACCAACATTTTAAAATAACAAATGGAGGAGAGAAAAAAAAATCATATGATTGAGTCACACTCTTATTTTAGGAGAAAATATTACATCCGGACTCCGGACGCAAATGGTGGGGCGCCATGTGTCAAGTGAGCCCTACCATAATACACTGACATTGACCAATTTTAAAAAAACGATAAGACCTACTTGACACGTGACGCCCCCACCATTAGACTCCGGATGCATCCGAAGTCCGTATATAATATTTTTTCCTAATTTAGAGAGTAACAAAGGAACAAAAGAAGCAATGAGATATGAAGAGAATGCTGTATGAGTGATTGTGCGGTCCTCTTCTCCCTCAGGATGAACCGGTTCACGTGAAATAGCGCTCGGTTCGACAGCTGAGGATGTCGCGTCCTGCATCCCGTGCAGGAGACGCACCCGCATCAGTTGGGAGTCGTAAATATCACAAAGACACATGCCATGAATTCAAGAATCCCATAAGAGCATAATGTTGGAACCATCAACAATTTGAGTAAGAGAGGAACTGCTTAACTTTATTTGCTGCTACATTGAGCTTTTCAAATGAATGAATCAGATTTGCATTTGAAGTTCCAAAAGGAAAGATGTATGTCATAAAAAACTGAAGTGCTGGTTCACAATCAGACAAGTTGAACCGGCTAAACCGGTATAATTTTCAAAACCGACCAACCAAATAGCTCAGAATTCAATTGTCCCTGACCATCTGAACCGGGCCAACTAAGGCAGAAATAATTGGGAGCCTGCTGCGGGGGTCCAGTTGGGTTAATGCAAAAGAAATAGAGTGCACCCTCGTGTATTTATTGATGCAATTCTCTAAAATGTGGTGAACTGACGCATATAAGAAAAAGTATATCTTAATATTATCCAAAATTAGCTTCCACCAACTATTTATTCCACAAGTACATCAGCACTACCATTTTATGAAGCATTTAATGAACATAAATTATAAGCATTGCTAGCATTGAGGACCTACTCTTTTAACCGTCGCCTAATGACCTATCATGCATTTAATGAATACAAACTTGAAGTTAATTCACATCCGAAATATATCTAATTTGATGAGAAATCTTGCATATTATTAAAGTTAGCCATCAGTGATTTTCAAGAGAAAGTGCAAAGAAGGTAACCGTGAAGAAATCAAGGCTTCTTAGAATTGTGAGAAGATTAATGATGAAGCTTATGAATTTCACATCCCAATGGAACTTGGGCCATGTTCACAAAAGTGGCCATGAATATCATAACACACACAAATAGAGGGAGATGGTTGGGGTGGGGAGGGTGTAGAGAGAGAGAGAGAGAGAGAGAAGATTAAGGGTGTTGAAATAATATTTTTGTGTTTCTAAACTTCATTCTAACTCCTTATTTATAAGTGGGGTTAAAAGCAAATAGATGATAGGAAAATCATGTTAAAGAATAAAGCTTTTTCATTAAATGTCGGTATAGTAATCATATTTTTTTAATTAAATGAGAAATGTAGGCTTTTCAAATATAAGATGGGCCTACGTTCACTAGTAACGAATCTAGTTTGGTTTGACTGAGCCATTAACCAACCTCTCTTGGTTAGCCACATTGATTCGAGCTCAACACGAGCAATTATTGCTCGCATCTAGGTGGCTACTTTCATGACACCTTGCCATCCCATCCCTCAAAAGATTAGCTCATTGCCACATTAGGTAGAGGCATTCAAAGATTTCTTTGTTCATTGGAGAACTTTCTCAACTCTTGAGAATATGTGGTTAAAATTGGGAGGGTTATAATAATTGAGCATTTATTGTTTAAAGGAGTACATGGTCTTTATTCTTCGGAGGTAATTATACTTTAGATCTTTTGAGCTTAGGGCATTATAGTTCTATTTTGTATATATTTTCATTTTGTTGAACCGTATATTATCATGATGTTTTTGTAACTTTTATGTTGTTGAACATTTTTACATTTTGAATTTTTGTGCATGCTACATGCTATAAAGGTCGCCGTGAGTGTTGACATGAGCATTAAGCTAGTAATTGTTATTCCCTGCTTAGTACAACCCATTTATAATACGCAAAAATCACTCAAGCATTAAAAGACATCATGAACATAAACTATAGTAAAAGCTCCAAAAACATATATCTTTTAATGTCTCTCAACAAAACGTGGAAATTCTAGCTCATAAATCCTCTTAGGAACACAAAGTCATCAGGATAAGCATTATATACGCCAAAGAATAAACCATATAAATATAACAACTACTTAATTTTAAACAATAAAGGATGACAATCCTTGACATTAGATCTTCAAAATGTGCTAATAAGATGTATAAATAGCAACAAATATACCTCTTGAAGAAGGAGACCAAAGCGATCAACAGTTGTGACTTCAACATCTGACACTACCAAACATAACTCGCAAATAACAACATGTCAAATAAAAACACATTACCTATTTTTGTGAGTCTGTTATATTCACAATAGAGGCATTGTTTGTGCCTTATTATTTTTAAAGTATTGGAGGTATCTCGCAGTTCATCTCATAGTTTACTTAGGTCACAAAATCAAAACAGTCTAAAATTTTTATCCACAATATTATTATTGTTCTCTCTCCAAATCATCATAAAGTACTCGAGAAATAAGTCTTTCTCAAATCATTGAGCTCCTAACAAGTGAATTATCCTTATTTCGTTCATGTTCTTTGGTTTTGTCCGTGGAAGGTCAATCGCACGTTCATTGTTGGCAGTCCATTTAATATTAGCACTATCATCACTAGAAGAGCAACTGGATGCATGATTATAGGATTTTTACTACCAATAGACTGCAATTACTAACAACAATAAATGATATTATTGATTAAAAACCTATACACACTACATATTTGGCTCACTAAACCTCCCTTCACCTCACCTCGGAAGTCTTGAAGGAGATCCTTGCAGTGGAATTCAAGGCTCCACAATTGACAATGTATAAGGTTACCACTGAACCGATCAACCACTTCTAAAACATTTGCGAATGTCAAAAATTGTATCATGTGTAGAAAGAAGTAGAAAGTCTGAGAGCCTAAATGATAAATAAGGTTCAAGAAGGCCTCATATAAGAACAATAACAATAATAAAAAAAAGAGAATAACAGTGCAAGCTAGGGCAACAACAGATAAAGAGTATATCACATATGAAAAGCATAGTAATTTTCAAATATCTGAATTCAATATAGCAAAGTTGTTTTTGCTCTGTTTAATTTGTTTTTATAAAGTAGTGAGAAGCCATAGGAATAAGAAATATAATATTCTAACAACCGATCTCCAAAATGGACAAGTTCCTGCTAGATAAATTATCAGAAAAATTTTAATGTGTTGCATAAATACCAATTATGCCACCTCAATGACTCGAGACTATTCTGCCAATTGAGTTTAGAGAAAGTATAAATTGTATCTCACCAGGTGTATCCTTACATTAATCACCAGAGCTCTCACCTAGAAGAACATAATTTGAGTCTTGAGAAGCTTTATTATACCAATCTGATTGTAATGAACCATCAGTACTTAACATTTAGCCAATTTGAAATGTCTCTTTCGACCGCATTTGGGATGGACATCTATTCAGAAGTTGGCTCTGGCATCTCTAATCCAACAGAAAACATTTTATTTAAATGACATTTGCAATAGCATCGACAAAGCTCGTATGCTAATGTCAAAATCTAAATTTAAATAATGATCATGCTCCCCTAAAGGTCATCCGGAATCTGAGATTTCATCCAAGCAACTTTTACTGATAGGGGCACATTCATTGAATGGAGAAATGACTGACTGATAAAAAGGTAAAGTTGGATCATGCAAACCTTTCCAGTCTGTAGTACACATGTTAGTTGTTGATCTTTATGGCATGATGCCGGGAGAGATGATAGAATAATTTGATCCCTTCTCATATGGCTATTTCCATTCAGTGCTTACTGCAGGTGATCCTTGAACAAATGCTTCCAACAAAACACTAGCCGGTGAAGCCCAATTGAATTGTGTAGAAATAGACATAGGAGACTGAATGTAAGTATCAATTGCTTGATATGGAGGTGGAGGAGGACATATTGGCCTGCTACAACAACTAGTTTCTATATAAAGGAGTGAAGGGAGCTCCAACTTCACGGTCCCAATAACCAATTGATTGGATAAATCTGCCAAGTTTTGAATAATCAAGGGAAAGAAGGTTTTTGTTAGCAGAATCATGACCATGAGGAAGTTGCTCAAACATTCTCTGGCCACTGGCCATGCTACCATGGTTTCCAGGAAAGTAGGATTCAAATTCCCTCAACCGCTTGGCATAATTGATTCTTGGATTAAAGCTGTAAGTCTGTGCCCCGAAGCCCTGGCTTTGCAAGCATGCGAGAGAGATATCTGAAAATGATGGTGAATAGGATGAAGGCCTTAGATTAGTTTTAAGACTGTCAAATCCAATATCCTGCAAAACATGCATACCACCCTCCAAAACTTTGCTGCCACTTTTATCTCCAATGTTATAATAATTCAGAGTTCGTTGATTTTCATTTGAAGTTTTCATAAGCACATGCTTTGGATAGATAGACAAACCAATATGTTGGCATTTGTTGGCTCATGATAATTCCTTATCTCGTTCACACTACGTCCAGGTAGCTGAAAAGAAAATTTGACAATTAAAAGGATTTCAACGTAATAAGGAAGTCATTAACTATGATGAGATCTAAAAGGATACATAACTGGACAAACATTTCCAATTAAAAGAATAAATGCCAAAATAGATCCACTTAAATCAACTTCTTCCATCCAATAAAAAATGGCGCAAAATCAGCGGTAAATGTCAAGGCAAATTGATCTGCAATGGCCCACATTGCATGGAATAAACTTTCCTCATCACATTTCTATTCTAATGAAAATGATGACTCTAATACTGATGGTGTGATCGGCGAGATCAGTTGACTTGATGGAAAATGCTCTTACTACTGGATCTCATTATATAAGCCCACACTAGGGTTACAATAAATTTGTTTCAAAATTTTCTTTTTTTCTAATGTCAATGATGTTGTTACAAGATGGAATAAGATAATATATATCAATGTCCTTCAAGATGACAATTATGTCATTTTCAGTCATGTTTTGAATATTATGTTATCAGGGATTAATATTCATTATTTCTACGGTAATGTTATCAAATGGATCTTGACATACTTTATATTGAAGGCATGGGGCTTGTATAATGATTAATGAATGAATATCTGAATGCTAAAAATGCTTGTTGCAAAGGATTGGTCTCCCTTACACAAGAATTCATCGTAGTTTAAATCTAATATGTGATGCATTGAAACTCTTGAAACCTGAATGAGAAAAAAAGGAGGAAAAAAGTGAGATTGTATACCTGAATGTTATTAACTTGCTCTGTGTGAAGAATAATATGAGAAGTAATATAGATAAAAAGGAAGATAAACAACTATAAAATGAAAAACAAATATGGAAATCAATCTTTCATTCCAAAATCTGAAATTTATAAACTGCAGAAATTGATTGCAACTATCAATGGATTGCTGGATTTCCATGGATGAGAAAAAGTTGTTCACGAATTGCTGAATGTTTTAGGTGGAAAACTGTTATCTACATAGCCTTGGGTTGCTATAGATAGAAAGCTGTTGGCTACAGATTCAGGATTATTTAGCCAAAAGCCCTTAAGCTGTTTTATATGTGGATCATGCCATACTTGTTGATTAGTTTATCTAACTCATTCTGAATTAAGTCTTTATGAGGATGATTGTAATTTGAGAGTTAGTTGGAACAAAATTTAGATTTGCTAGTCCATTTTTAAATTTATTGAAGATAAAACATTGGTTTAGATTTTTTTTGGGTAGTTATGGCTTCTTGGTTGTCATAGTACATTTTTTAGAGATTTTTCACATTATAGTTTATTTCTTCCAATAATCTTTTTAACCACTTAGCTAGTGTCATTGCCTAATGAACTTCAACATTGCTTGCTAGGACTTCAAATTATTTTTGACTGCTCCATGAAACTATATTTTCCCACACATAAATGCAATAATGTAACATCCCAAATTCTCAACCATCTAGATATTGTTTGTTTTGACCTAATGGTCTCATGATTTTACCCTATTGGTGTAAGTTCGTATGGGGTCACCCCTCCTAGAAGCGTTCCCATGTTAGCATGCTTAAGTTTGGAGTTTTTAACAAAACTCCAACCATTACACCAAAACGCACTCGAGCCACCACTCAAAAGTATAGTTAACAACTAAAATATGTGAATTAGTCTTAGACAAGTATACATGTCGATCTCCGTCCCCCAAACTTGTTTTCTATCCTATGCTTGCCAAATTAAAGAGTGCAAAAACGATATAAGATCATAACCAGTAATAACAAGGAAGCTAATATCACAAAAAATATAACATCAATAATGCTAGTAAAACATCATGTATGCTGTATAGCACAACAAATAGCATCACAGAAGGATATATGGAGTGCAACATAAACTCTCATGAAGCATAACAAGAGCCTTAAATATCATAGTATGAAATATACAACTCACCACATCATTGTCCAATACCAAAAAGCAAGCCTAGTTATACATCCATATCATACATAACGTCAAAATCAAAGAAAAACAAACTCCTGCCACATCATCCTCAGCTTATCCATCGCCGTCCTCCTTTAGAGTCTGGAAAATAATGCGAAAGTGATATGCGTGATGAGTCTCATCATTGGAATATATTAAAATGTCATCGATAAAGACTATAAAAAATCTATCCAAAAATTGTTTAAAAATTTTGTTCATCAGGTATAAAGATTGCCGGTGGATTTGACAACCCAAAAGGCATTATCACAAACTCATAATACCAGTATCTAGTGCAGAAAGCTGTTTTTTCTATGTTATCTTCTTTAACTTTAACTAAAATAACTTGAGCGTGGATTAATCTTAGAAAATACAGATGCCCCTTCCAATTAATCAAAGAGATCATCAATTGTTGGTAAAGGATATTTGTTCTTGACTGTAAGCTTGTTTAATTCTCGACAATCAATAACCTTAAACTCCCATCTTTCTTCTTAAAAAAAAACACTGGAGCCCCCCAAGAGGAAGTGCTTGGTCTAATAAATCCTTTCTCCAATAAGTCCTGCAATATAATTTTTATTCTTGCAGCTCCTTGATTGCTATCCTATAAGGTACTTTTGCCATTGATTCTTGGTATTAAATTGATAGGAAAAATATATATCTCTTCTCGGAAACAAACTTGAAAAATCATCTAAAAATACTTCTGGGCTATGGGCACGACTTTACTACCAATATATTTTCCAAGTTCTTGGGTTCTTTCGCAATATCAATGACTTGAGTTAAGAAGCCTTATTACCCTTTTGCTAATAATTTGTAGGCATTTAAAGTTGATATCATCATTAATAAGACCCTTATATCTCCTACAAATTTGAGTTCTTCTCCAGGGATATTAAATTTGACTATCTTTTGGAGCAATTAATGATTATGACATAATTAAATAGCCAATCCATCCCAGGAATCACTCCGAATTTGATTAGTGGTAATATTACCAACTTTGTCTTCAAGCTTCTATCACATATTGTCATATTCACACAACAACTTCTATCAGACATTATGCGAGATACATTCGGTAGAAAAAGTGCCAAGGCATTGGACATTCCTAATAATTCCAATCCTTCGTATCTCACAAATTCTTCAGAGATAAAGGAGTGCGATGCTCTAGTATCCTTCTGATCAATTAATTTTGGATATAAATAAAACCTAATAATAAGATGGATCTAAAAGTCTCGAAATAAATAAAGATTTGAAAGATCTACTGTAATAAAAAAAATAATTGTAATGACATCAAGTGAAACTTTTACTTCCTGCTGCGTCACAACATATACTCTAGATTATACACCCTGGCGGGTCTGACTCAGAGCTGAAATTGATCCTGACAAATCAACTAGTATCAGTCTGCCAAAAGTCCTCTGAGGAGATGGAGAGCCAACTTTAATATCAACTTGGGGTCTTTAGCCTAAGGTAGAGCAAAATCTACAAATGTGTCCTGACCGATGATACAAAAAATAGGCATTGCCTGACAAACATTCTCCTTTGTGTGTCCTTCCACACTTGACACAAGTTATGACATTGTCATTGCTTCCCGTACCGCTACAACTGTTGCTGGGTCGAGGCTTCTTCATGGTGGACTACCCAGATTGGTCCAATCGGGTGACCTGTCCCAATCTGAACCTATCTAATCCTCTTCTCTTTTGAAGATCTCTAGGCCTATACATGACCAATCTCTAGCCTCCTTGGTCTCTCCACCAAACCGAGTAATCCTTAATGCCCAAAGAGATTAAAAGCTATTTGATCACATCCTTCGATCCATAAAGAAAATGGTGGTATAATTCTTTGACAATGAGGATTAACTAGGTTGCATATCGAAATAACATTATATACTAAATCTTGTGCTGCATAATGGAGTGTTCGCTCTGCACCGACTTGATGAATTGGTCATGCATCTGCCTCTCAACTGAGAGAGGGACAAACCAATCACGAAAAGTCCTCATAAAATCCTCCCATTGAATCTGGCTACTAGGTTGTCCTCCAAACTTCTCCTGAACCTATAACTGCTATCCCCTCTACTTCTCACTCGAAACCAAAAGTGACTAGAAAATTCATGGCGGTAGAGTGGACTATCGTCTTAGCGGTACAAAAGTTCAACACACACACAGATAAAAGAAAAACAAACGGTGATAACTCCAAAAGTTTTTACGTGAAAAACCTTTAAGGGAAAAACAACGGCTCTGGCTTAGTTGCGGAAATCCACTATTGATTGATGATTACAGAAATACTTTGTCCCACAAACGGGAAAAGGGTAAATATATTTTTTATCATCCTTCCGTACTATTCTTCTGTTACACTTATGTTTCACACGACCCATGTTGTGACACCTGAGAAGAATACACTGATTTAGAGTATGCTTGTTTCGTTGAAACCATCTATGTAATGCTCCCTAGTTAACATAAGTCCCTGGTTTAGTTCAATGACATCTATAAATAACAATTTCATAAATTTCGCCTCATAAATATTTTTTTCCTTGACACGTAGATGTTTCCCTGTTATGTTGGCATGTAAGCTCATGGTAAGGAAAAAAAAAGAAAGATCATAATTATCATTGATCATTCCAAATAATATCAAATTATTATAAATAAAAATTACATTGTTTAAGCAATATAGGAACAAATCAACTGAACTATATTTGAAAGATAACACCATTGTCTATCAAGATAACATTGTTTAATCCCTAATAAGCTTTAAAGGGAAAAAAAGCATCATACAACTCAACTTGTCTCTAAGGAATAACATTATATTTCACTTTAAGGCACCTCGTAAAAATAAGGGTTCTAAACAATGGCATAAACAAAAATGAATATGGCTCTAATCTGATGTACATATGAACAATTAACATCAGATACTAATTTCATAAAAGAATGGGCGCGGGGGGAGCATGATCCATTCGTCAATATGAAACATTTAAAGCAAGGAACAATTTGCACAATTCTCCAAAGCTATAGCTTGCAAAACTCTAAACAAAAGTCAAGGCTAGCTCAAATGCTTATCATCAACTAAAGAACACATGCACATTAGCCAAAGCCAAAAAATAAATTATTACAGAAACAGGTAAACGTAGGGAATACAAAAGCTAATTAATACTAAAAAGAGAAAAAAAATGTTAATTGTCCATCTATATATTAATTCCAGAAAAAAGTTATTGAAACCATTGCCCAACAACTAGGGGCATGGCTAGGAGCACAAGAACACACACACAATCAGACAAAAGTTGCTCCAAAACATTCATAAACACCTAATAACTGATGCAAAAAAAAAAAAAAAACTAATAATTACCAATTTCAAGGATGCCTTCTACAGTTAACCATCACAAGATTGACACTAAGTCAATGCAGTTTGAAGTGCAGAGAAAAAAAGTCAGATGAAATCTATTGATCAAAATTAAATGATCCAACAAACATTTAGATACCGAAAGATAAATTGGATATAATAAAAAGAACCACGACAAACTCATGGTGAAATAAAAGTATCTCCAAAACAACCAACCATTTGTTATTAAAAAAAGTAAGGAAAAATTTTCAATCCTTGAATCCTATTTCAAAACCCCAACCACGAAAAGCAGAAAGCCCTTTAAAGAAGAAACAACTTGCGTCTACAACACAACAATGTTCTCGGAATTAGAAAAAGAAAGGACTTTACAAATTTTCAAGATGACTCCAAATTATGCATTAGCTAAGCTTGAATGGAGAAATATTTAATGATACAAGCAAGCTTGGTCCAACCTAAAAGTTAAAAAGGAAAAGTTATTCATATGGACACAAGAATTAAATATTCCTTAGAAACAAATAATCTACACAACAACAGAGCATCCAATTAAGTATTATTTATTAGCTGCTCAAATCATTCACATGCTAATTAAATATTATTTATTGCTGGGGCTATGCTATTATAAATTGCTTACTAGTTTCATAAATAATACATAAAATTATTGGCATCCTATCACATTATCGCAAAAAGATAGAAGTGTGAAACAAAGAAATTTCCTAAGAAGGAAAACGAGTTTCATCTTCTAAAAAAAACCACTGCTGGACAAGGTACATGAGATGTTTGTTTCACATAAATGTTTTTATCACTATACAAAGAGAGAGAGAGAGAGAGAGAGAGAAGCTGGGGGTGGCGGGGCTGTGTTCTCACACTTCATGGTTGAAGATGATGGCTGCTGTTCCTTTCTTGCCCATCATCATGTTGCCATTTTCAAGAGAACAAAAAAAATACATCTCACTAAACAAATGAAAGCAACCTTCGCCGCATGCCTTTTGGAATTGCCATCAAACCCTCAAAACAAGTAGAAGTCCGTCAAAGATTTACTGATAATCCACTTATGCAGATCAAAAAATGACCTTGTCATGGGAGGCAAGGACTATTCATTCATAATAGGCATGGAAAAACCTTTTCGAAAGCCCACGCCAAAAAAACTTTCATCAGCTTGTGCCAAAGAAATGAAAATATTGTGTATCGTCCAATGATTGAGAATCTACGCCAAGAAATACAAACTTCAGGGCCACTAAAACTCAAACTTACCACAATAAGGTTTTGACCCAAAATTTCACATTAAGTGAATTTATAAAAAATAGGGATTGTCAATCGCTTGATAAAAGCTCAAGAATTAAACTCAAGAGCTTCCCACTAAAAGTATGACTGAGGCTGTAAATGAACCAATGCATTCGATGAACAACTCGAATGTGCTTGATAAAAACTCAATCATGTTTGTTTAAATTTATAAATAAACAAGCTTGAATATCTTTTAAAAGCTTGAAGATTAAGGGTCTGTTTGGGGAAGCTGCAGCTTATTCAACTTATCCAGATAAACTGCTGTTTATCCTGATCAGCTGTTGATTAGCAACTGATCCGGATAAGCTAGTTGGCTGTTTGATTTGTGCGTTTGGAAAATAGCTAATATGTAGCTGTTTCTGAATAAATGATCATTCTGCCCCTGGTCTGGATAAGCAGCTATCTGTTTGGTCTGCGCGTTTGAAAAATAACTGATTTGCAGTTGTTAATGGATAAATGACCATTCTGCTACCGTACAGTTGTGTTGTTTGCAACAGAATTATTTTGGCTATATATTTTATAGTTTAGAACAAAAAATATTTCATAATAATACCAAAAAAGGCTACACATCTCACTTAATAGTGAATACCAAGAAACATAAAAAAAAGGAAAATACATATTAAAATTACAATTAAAAGTATGATAACATTCATTTTAAAATACTAAAGCATATCACGATCAACATTGTCTTGTAGGGACGGACCCCGATTACTATTGGTAGTGGAATCTAGCGGAATTTCTGCCCACTGCGGGCACCTGTAGAACTGGCGTCTGTAGCTATGTGTCTGGCGTGACGTGAGTAACAAAGACGACAATCCGCAGTGACATAGTGACCACTAGTAACTCTACGGTATATCTAGTGATATTGAGATGAAATATTATATTTAAAATGAGTTTTATAAATTATTTCACTCAAGATCTACCATGATTAAATACTATTCACTAGGTATAAATGCAAGTGTAGGTGTAAATCAACTATCATTTTTAAATAAACATGTTATAAATAGGAGAATATATCTTCTTTACCCTCTTCCAAGTACATAAAGAAGTTAGATAAACTAGTTTCAATTCTTTAAACTCTAGATTACATTGATTACCATTCTAGTCTGTCATCCTAGAGTCACCAAATCATGCGCTCAATTTGGCTAACCTAGCTTTAATTTATTAAATTCTAAATCAAATTGATTAGGATTTTAGTCTGTCAGCATAGAGTCCCCAATTTACACTCATTACAATTTATCTTCCTATTTATTTGTACTAACCTAAGGACTACTTTTCCTTCACACTATAGGTTTTTGTGGTATTCACTAGTTGTTTGAAGTCATAGCCCTTCTAGATCATTATGAGTTCACAACAAATTTTAACATCACAAATGACTAATTTGCAAAGTAAATTAAGTACAGATGAAATACCATCACATTCCATAAAGTATCAAGATTCTACTTTAATTTAAACCCTACACATGCTGCTAATCCAATACAGGAGGAAGGAGAAAGGAAATTACTCAAATTGCATGAAGAAAATAACAAGACACATCATCTTATAACACATCAAATTCATATACTATGAAATAATTTGATACAAGGCAATGTAAACACAATATAATTATCTTCTTCCCTGAGAAATGAAGAACTCCACCCCAATGTGTTCTCCTTGCAATCATACAATAATTCCTTACACCTCTCACAAATTTCAAAGTAAAATACAGAAAAGAAAGAAAATCTCTCACTTTTTCTTGAATTTTCTGCAGTGCTCTATGCTTCCTTGACTTCTCTAATGTTCTCTCCCTGTTGCTGCCATGAATCTCTCCAAAAAACCTTCATTTTGTGTGAAAAACTGTTGGAAAACCGTCCAGACAGTTATGGCGCCTAAGCGCCACCCCCTCTGTTGGCTGTTATTTTGAACAGGAGCCTAGGCGCCAGTATGCGGTGCTTAAGTGTCACAAACTCTGGATTCTGATGCTCAGGGGCCAGAAGTTGGCGCCTAGGCGCCAGTTCAAAGATCAGCTCCTCGCTTCAATTCGCTCTGATTCACTCCGTTTTCACTCCAATTCACTCTATTTCTTCGCCTGTTATACCTGCAACCAAAGACATGAAAATACCTTTTTTTAATGTGTAATTGCATTAAAAAACATGTGCTAAATGTAGAGAAAATTGAGCATGCTAAAAGACATATCACATAGTACTAGCACGGAGTTCCCTAAAAACCTGGAGCTCATGCACCAAATATAAGTAAGTGCTTTCATTCAGAAAATCCTAAAACAAGTGCCAATGTGCCTAAGCTAAGAGTAATGCTAGTTTTTTTAAGTCCTCAACAAACTTGAAGTTTTTCACTTTATAGAACATTTAAAGAGGCCGCAATAGCATTCAAATCTTCTCAAAGCCAAATGAAAACCATCACAAATCACAAGCATCTCAAAGCCAGACACACAACCATCACAAGTCACCACGCAACACAAATCACAAATCACCACAGATGCAACCATTACAAGTCACCACGCAACACAAATCACAAATCACAAATCATCACAGACACAACCATCACAAGCTTCTCAAATCCAATGGAAATGATAAACCAAAAAAATCTCACAAAAAAATCAATTGCACCAAAATCGAGCGTAACTACTTACGAAGCACCGCAACAGAAGATCAGAGAGAGGATGGAGGAGAATGAGAAAGACAGAGATCGAGAGAGACATTTGAGAGGGAGACGGTAGCGATCAAAGAAAAATGGGAGGAGGGCACGGGAGATATCTTTCCTTCAGCGAACGCAGGCCGCAAGGGGATCCCGCGTTCGACTTTAGTAATAATTTTCGACAGATTATTTAAAGACACAGTGCATACGCATTTTCCAAACAGTCTCTTCTGTGTTTTGCAACGCGAGCAATAAGCTCTCTCAAACGCACCCTAAATGAAATAAAAATGAACATTATTTTTACTCACAAATAAACTCATTTGTTGTTAAACATAAATGTTTGATATCAAATTTGATAAGAACTCATATCATATATGATATACTCTTTAAATCAAATTCGATTAAAAAGAACTTATATAATTATATATATAATATTAATTTATTACCATATCAATGATATTTTAGGATTAATAATGATATATTATTTTAATAATATCAATTTATTAATTAAGAGAGTTTAATAATTAATACATTATTATTCATACTATTCAATAAATCACATTTTTTAATATTAATTAATAAATCACTGTATAAATATATACTATGTTTTTATTAATCCTATAATTCATATTAATTGTTTAATATTATATATACTTAATCTTTTTGTTTATCTATGAATCATAATCTATTCAACACTCAATAACCTTAGGCCTCAACTCATCTTTTTGGCTTTTCACCATTTTACCTTGTCCATGCCCCTTTTTCCTTGTTCACAGTTTCCTTTCTCATTTCTCATGGTGTTGATAATCCACAAATGATAGTATAAATACAATGAAAATGATAATAAACATAATTATATTTTTTAGCTATTTATTTATTTTAATTATTAAAATTGTAATTAATGAATAAGCTAATTAATTTAATGCAACTCATTTTTTTATTTTAATGAATTAACTTATTAGTACGTATTTTTGTTATTTGATTACAAGAGAGCTTAATTGCAACTGATATGTTATGTGTAAAATAATTAGATGCTAATTCAAAATTTATTAAATTGTTTATTTATTTAAATTTATTTGTAAAATCATTTGTTAAAAATTTTCTATAAAAACTCAAATACTTATTTGAATTTTTATCTTGTTTATTAACTCAATTAAATATTTGTTTAATTGACATAAACAAACCACGTACAAATCAAATTTAAGTATTAAATAATTTAAATAAGTCAATTTTGAACATAAATGTGAAAACTTGGCTCAAACTCGAGCTGAACATGAATAACTAATAATATTATCAAGCCAAGTACCAAAATATATTCAACTCGACTTAATTTGAATTTTTGGTTCAATTACAGGAGTCAAGAACTAGATTTGTTCACTCAGTTCAATAAATCAATTAGATTGTTCAATTCAATAGCTTAATATCATCACTATTTTGATCAAATAATGATAATCAAGCTAACTCAATAAATATTCAATCTCAAAATATATTGGCAAATCTATAGTAAACTTAAAGTATGTATCCCAAGTAAAATCGAATCTTTCACATGCAACCAACACAACTTGTTTAGACAAATGTTCATAACTTGTCCCTCAGCCCAATTATATAAATATTCATAATAAACTCTGTTGTGAAAAAAACGTCAGCAAAAAAACTAAGAAATTAGATAGAAAGACAGAAACAAAATAAAAACACAGACGAAACACACAGATTTACGTAGTTCGGCAAATTGGCTACGTTCACGGAACTACAGATGATTTTATTACTTTGAGGAATTACACTCATCAATCACCTCGACGATTACAAGAAAATTCTCTCTTCCTATCTCTCTCTCTCTCCTTACCTGAGAGCCACGCCAAGAAGAAGAAGAAGAAGAAGAAAACCGTGAAGCAGCCTTACAGTATTATTCTTCCAGTAAGCACACACTGAAAGGCTCCTTTGGTCCCGCAGTCCTCCTGCTCCAGCGGAGCAGAGTGATGAGGTGTTCAGGTTTGGCTTTTGCCTTTTATAACAGGCACAAGACACCACCGAAGGAAATAACAAAACACGGAGACACAGTTCTGCGTTTAGGGAGTAACTAGAGAAGCGATTATTAATTAAGCTTTCCTTTAATACTTCAGCATGAGGCGGGACGTGTAGGAAGAAGTAGGAAGTTCATATGAGGAAGGCTATGCGAACCAGACAGGGAAAGGAATCAGCTAATTACAAAACCATTAATTAGCTGCCTTAATAAGAAAAAGCAGCCCAAAGTGGACCTGGCTCAAAATTCGCAACACTGTCTTCATGCTTACGAACATTTAAACTTGGCACGACTTATATCGAACATTCTTGGTTCAATCGATCAATAAGCAAAAGTCGGCTCATAAAATTAGTACGCCTAGCAGAACAAAACAAAAAACTATATACAATCATAAATTAATCCATATCGGTGATGCCAATTTCATATATAACAATTCCCTGTGTTATATTTCCACCAATTCCTTAGTTCAATTCAGGCTGGGAAAACAATGCTCATCACAAACTTAAAAATGACCAATGTTAGACCAAAATTAGTCTCAAGATAAACTCTTTCAAGTCAAACCAATGAAACCTACCAAGCTGAATTAAGAAACTCTGCTTGCCAAATATAGGTTAGTTTAAATGCATAACTGTTGCATTGATGTAAGAAAATAAGTGGTTGTCCTCAAGCCTAATTTTAAATCTAAATAGACCAAAAGGAGGGTGTAGTGTTAACCCAAAAATCTCAAGAACCACGATCTTAGATTCAACTTTAGATAAACCAATCCTACATATGCATTAGCTATGCTCATCTAGAGCAAACTCGGTTCAAAATGCCTCTAGCAGGCTTACTCGTGAGTAACAATTTTACCTTCGGAACAAAAACCTAATTTTCTCTCTCTCTTTTCTCTCTCTCACACATTTCCTTCCAAAACCTTATATATTGTAACTATCCTTTAAATTAAAACTTATCCAGTCAATTTATAAATTTCATTTTATCACACACACACACACACACACACACACACACACACACACACACACACACAAATGTTTTAATGAGAGACAATCTTTCAAGGATGCCTCAAAATATATTATGAGCCATTTATCTATCACTCTTAGTCCTTATAATCAATAAATTTTCAATCCAAATTATAGCTAATTAACTAAAATTATTTCTAATTAAACATCAATAAGCTTAAATTTTACCCAACTAAGTCTACATAAGCAAATATTTACATGATCATGACCAAACCGCTTACCTCTTTTTTGGGAGAGTTGGCTTTGAAGAAGCCTAAAATAATAAAAAAAAAGAATATAAAATTCTATGAGATTTAAAGTAAACCCAATGTGTGAGCTAATACAAGATAAATTTAAAATATATTGTTGAGATTTCCTTTAAATGATTATAAAAAACAAAGTTTTCATAAGGACAATCCACCCATGATTAAGTATATTCCAAATTTGATGCTAGGAAACATTGAATTAAAAAATTTAGCATGTGTTCTTCATTCAATAAGAAAACCATAAGAAGCATGTATTCAAAAGAAAGATAAAGACTCAAAAGGATCAAACAAATGAAAGGCATCAAGATCGATCAAATAATGAAGTGGCTAGTGTTTAAATACAATAAAAGAGAGTTTAAAATTTTCTCTAGAGGACCTAAAATAAAGTCGAGTTGATTAAACTTGTCAAAAAGAAGATGCATAAGAGAAAACTAGGGGCTTATTATCGTCCAAGGGCGATGCATAAAAATGAGAAAGAGAATTATAATATTCTAAAGAATAATGTCAAGTGTATGGGATCTAATAATTCATTAAAATATTATTATCAAAAAAGGTAATGAATTTATGCTAGTTGCAAAAAAAATTAACCCAAACAACTATATTTACATTTTCACAATAACTTATAACAAAAGGCTCAAACTAATTTCTTAATATCCCAAAAGGTATTTGCTTTTGAATGGCATGGAGATGAAAACTTAACATTATATAATAATTAGAGATAGCCGCCCCAAGTCGAATCATAAATAACCAACCAGGTTGCATGTCTTCCAAGAGATAATACAATCACATGCTATGAATGTTGCAAAACCCCAGTCTAACATATGTACCACATATTACAAGAACTTCATTGATATATAATAAGCTCATGACTTTCAAAATCTTAATATGTTCACATCTCATTTTGTAGAATGATGGTTAAGTGCCTATAAAGTTTAAAAGAGTTTCATCTTTTTAATAAAAAATTTACTCAATAACCTTTTTTTGTTTATTCAATAAATCTTTATTTATTGTTAGAAAAAATAATAGAAGGGGCATATATAATGCTTTATGACCCTCTATTTAATAAGCTTATCACTTAATATAAATATTGAAAGGCTTTATTATCAATCAAAGTGGTTCTTTATTAACTCATTATGACATCTTTTATTGCAAATTTTAAATAGCATATTACCAAGACGCCTAGACATAAATAACAACAAATGAAATACAAATTATAGGATGAGTATACATGATTTAAAATGCAAAAGTGTGCAAATGTATAAATACTTACGTTAAGCGGAGTTAAAATGCAATCAAGCAAGCCATACAACAATGTCAATTTGTAGAAGCAACATCTAATTATAATGCTCAAATGATTATAAAATAAAATAAAATAAATAGTCAAATAGTCATAACAACTTAAGAAAGTGCAAAGAAAAATACTTTGTAACGAACAAGTCAAATTTCTTTAATTTTTAACATCTATCCCTAATTATTAAAAAAATAGATATAATTTTTTATAAAAATAGAAACTTAGATTTGACACCTAAAATTGATCCCTAAGAAATTTCACAGATGAATGAATAAGTAAAGACAGATTAGATCAAACTTCAATCAAGATTGATGAGCTTGATTTAATGTATATTTTCTCAAAGAAGTAGAAATTAATCTGTTGATTTGACACTTTCATTGGCTTTAATATAATTTTTAAATCCATTGTTTATCATGTTTTGTTGATGTTTATTCATACGAAAAAAATACTAATATGCTTCAATCTCAGCAAAAAATTTAAAAAAAATAATAAATCTACAAGTTAGTAGTGGGTGGCAACCAAAAGGAGTCAATGGTTTTGAAGTTAAAGTAGTTAGAGAGAAGGAAGAACAATATCTAGTTGGTTTTTCTATCATTTCATTGAGTAAGAAGAAAAAGTGTGAGGCTTCAAGGCCATTTACTCGATCATAGAGAATGAGTTTAAACTTGCAAGACAATGAGAAAAAAAGACAAGGTAAATAAAATAAAGGGGGGCAACACAACATTTTATTTGGTTAAACATATCAAATAAAGTCTGCTATGAAGGAGAGAACTAGTTTTGATGGGGCGGAAAATATGGTTTGCATAGCAAAATTGGAGGAGATTGGTAGTTTGGTTATAGCCAACAAATGATGAAATAACTAACTGATGAGAACTCATGAGAATGGCATGAAAATGTGAGAGACCGTCTTTCTAAAGGGGATGTTCTTGTCATTGAAATTTTTCCATGCTAGAAGTGGCCACATGAAATTATTATAGTGACCAAACTGGGCTATGATGAATGTGAGTGTGATGAGGGACAAAATGTGAAGTCTTTTACAGGTCAAAAAAGAAGAACGCCAGATGAAAATAAAAAGATGACTCTAGGTAGATGTGCTATAGCAATTCTATTCAAGGCCCCAAATCATCTGAACAATTTAGAAATGAAGAGAGTTTGGGAGGCCGTCCTTGGTTTGGCTAAAAAGGTTTGCTCCTGATACACATATCAAGTGAAGCTCAAACTAATCATTACTATGTAGTAGGACTGGCTTAACGTTATATATATTTTTTTTCAGAACTCAAGTTTAAACAAACTAGCACAATTATAAACCAAAAAAACCAAAATTCAAATTGAGGCATGTGAAAAGATTTGATGGCACTAAAAAATGAGATAATATAGTTTCCCTCACATCTAAAACCTATTTATAAGAGTTTTAAAATGTCGCAAGAACACCATTGGTGTGCATCCACTTCTTTTTTCTTTATTAAACGACTCTACTTCTTTGTTAATTCATAAACATATAGATTTGTGATCCTGACATATTCCAAGCCACCCTTCTTGATAGAAAGTGAAAATTAAAGAGGAACAAATGATGTTGACAATCATGTAGGAGGCTAAAACAAAGATTACATTGGAGGACCATGAAAAAATAAAAAATAAAAAGTGACGAGCAAAGAGATCACAATGAAGGTGACAATGTAAGAGTTATGGTGCATGTGGCAACAAAAGAGGCTACAACAAGAAAAACTACAGAAGCAGCCATCATGAAAGAAGTTGTCATATTAGCAATGAAGGGGTTGGCAATAAGGGGAAAGACTATATTGGTCACCATAAAATGAGGGTAGAAAAAGACTAGTTACGATAACAAAGGTGCTCAGAATAATAATTATAAAATTTGATACATTAAAAGTAGAGGAGACATGCATTCATAATTTAGTTGCAATGAAAGAAATAAAAGAATCAATAGTGTCAATGATAGACTACTATAACCCTTAGGTAAAGTAACCATCATCCAGTTTTATCAAGTTTCTTAAGGTATCTTAACCAGAATAAGCTCTGATTTTGCCCTTAGATGCTACTACTAGCTATCACCAAGGGTAATATCAACTTAAACAAGGAGATGGTGGGAAAGTGGTCAACTCCATGGGAAGAAGGTGACTAGTAGGCAACCCCTAGACATAGCTTTGACAGAGATATAAATCACTAGATCGCTCCCACCAACAATACGATCAACAATCTCAACTAACCCATCAAATAAGAGTTATGGAACGACTTGATGTTATCATATTAACCATAAATGAGTCGAATGAGTGGTCAATGGTCACAATGAGTAGTGAAAAAAACTATTCACGTGCAAGAAGGCAATAATCACAAGACAGTATTGGGCAATAATTTTCATTGAGGCTCTATTGTAATTAATACATCTGTGACCATAAGGAGATCACATAAAGAGTTAAGAGAAATATTATTGATCATCATCAATATTCTCACTGTCATTACATTTCATTTAGAAGTGACACCTAAAAACTATTAGCTAATCGAAGATTGATAACAGTTATTACCATTAATAGAGACATACAAGGTCGAACCTACCAAATGAGTAAGATTGAAGAGTAGAGGGAATACATTAAATTCAAGGACATGACAAATTGAGTTTAGCGTTCTATCAATCATTCCTAATCATCTTGGCTTGCCCTACTGAATTACCAACAAGAGTGGTGCTTGGGATCCTGTTGACAGTGTAGAGAGGCCACCTCCATAATCGAGTCCTACCATATGAATCAATCGGGCTTGCATTCAAAGCATAAAACTCAAGAGGATGAGTTATCTTCAATCCAAACACCTACTAGGATCTTGTCACTCATCTAAGTTGGTCACATTTGACAAAAAATCCCTTGACCTTTTATCTATCAACTTTCCTGAGTCAAAAGGCCAAGGATTTTTGTCAAAAAATAACATTGGAAAAAGAAAAAACATAGCATATTATAGAAGAAACTGTATGTCAGGGTCATCATCATAAAAAGTTTATTTTATTGATACAATTTGATAGATAAAGTGTGTATCTACTAATTGATAGTATAGTTGAAAGTGCCGCGAGCTTCTCTTAAAATGGAAAAAATGGTTTCATTATTTGAAGATTTTATCATCAGGTCCAACCACAACAGAATTACTGATTGCTGCTGTAGGGGTCATAATAATGATTTTTGTGGAGGAGAAGATTTGGAGATTTCGTCATACATATTTGCAATTGCTGTTGCAAAATAAGCCTTCGCTTGCGGTCTCTTGATCTATTAAAACACAGTATTAGGGTGAGAAGGTCAGTGCCTTTTGTAAGAAAATGGTTAAAAAGTAGGAGCATTCACATACATACCACCTAATTCACATTTTTTACATGTCTAATGCCTAAAGTTTGCTGTTAACATTTAAACCACCTGAATCTTTCATATCACATTAAAATACCACCATTTTAATTATAAAAAAAAGGTTAAATACTTTTCATTCATAGGTAAGGTGGTATATGTATGTAAAAATTGAACTTTAGAATGTTAGATATGTAAATACATAGGGGTTGAGTGGTATGTATGTAAATCTTTCTAAAAAGTAACCCAATAAAATGTCAAACGGTGAAGATAAATTGCCTTGAATGTTGGGGTGAGAAGGCCATTCTCCATGGTGAAAGGCTCCAGTACAAGTGTGACCGCTTTTGCAAATTCAAAACCTCTCAGCTGTTAAAAAAAGTGGAAATTTAGAAAATTTCTGCCAAAGATTCAAGTTTCATAAGGTGAGAGTGAAAGGACAAATGAAGTAGGATAAAATGACCTGAGCTTGCTTTCCTACTTCGTCCATCTCAGCAAGTACAGCGGCTCTTGCTCTTGGATCAGAACACAGTTGTTCAAGATTGTCATACTGCAAAAATAAATAAGTTGAATCATTTCAGCGAGAGTGAATAACAATAAAATCCGACAGATTAAAATTTTAATTTTAATTTGTTTTGGGAAATGAATAAATTGTATATCACAAATTCCTGTGATCTCAGGTACTAAAGCTTTCAGGCACTTGGCATTCTGTTTATGGAGTTCCCCGTATCTCACTGCTCCAGCAACTGCAAGATATCACAAATTCCCACAGTCAAAATCTCCACCGGCAATGAAATCTTCCTCCAACAGCCACAATCACCTCTGGCAACAAAATCATCTTGAGAACATTACCCCACAAATCAAGCTCAGCCACATAGGAGCAGCTGACCACAAAATCCAACTGTCACAATCTCCTGCAGCAATGAAATCTTCCTCCAACAGACAAAACCTCCTCTGGCAATAAAATCTCTCCAATCATAACTCCACAAATCAAGCACAAGCACATAGAAGCAGCTGTGCGTAAATCAGTGAAGTGAATACTTGGTGGAAAATAACTTGATTTCTATGTGGGTGAATTCATCATAAAAGGATGAAACAAACAGGTGCGGGTATCATTGAAGGCTGTGAGGGAAGGCATCAAAGCTGGGGAAATGGGGAGTGAAAACTTGTTGAAGTGAGAGTGGCGATGGTGGTGTACTCGATACCAAAGATGGGGGCGCTCACAAAGATGAGGGTGGCCACGCAGTCCTTGCTAGGGGAGGCATTAGTTTGGAGAAGGGTGTCCACAATTTGTACAGGGGCCATCATTAAGTCGTTGGTGGGGAAAGGCGTGCGTCTGCGGCGACAAGAGTGAGATTTTGTCCCTCTTTTGGGGATTAAAACCTGAAAGTGTTTGAAGGGATTGGTGGCACAGCAGTAGCGCTGTGACGAAGCTAGCGATGGGACAACGGATCATGATAACTGGCTTACTTTTTTTAAAGGGGAGGTGTTATTGAGCCTATTATAATGTTTTGGGCCTCATAAATATAAATATGAGTGAAATTTGTAATACAAATAGATTTGAGCCCTATTTATAAAAAAAAAACTCTCCTAAATACAATTGAGGAGAATTATGATTCCTAGACAAATAAGTAAGAGATCTAACTAGTAAGGAGTAAATACAGTTGCAAACAGAAGGAAATGGCCCCTAACTGAAACAACAGAAAGAGTAACAGAGGATCAACCTGAATTCGTTCCACTGCGGCCCAATTCCTCAACATCTCAGGTTCAACTGCAACTACTGCAACCAGGCAAGATTTAAAACTGTCACCTGCGATATAGCAGCAATATGAATATTCATATTTCTTTTCATGGAATGCATAGCGCAGATATCTGAGGCTCAATTTTAATAAAAACTGACAGGTGGCCCTGAGAGCAATTGCTCGGTTGAGGTGAGGTTCAAAATATGAAAAAAAAAGTCCATCTAAAAAACAATCACAAGGCCATATACATCAACTACTTGCCATATTCTGCAAGGGTCATTATAATAATAATAATATATATATATATATATATGTATATTCCTGTTGAAATTGAATCAAATAAATTTGAGTTAAAATTGAGCTGGATCGGAAAACAATTGCGATCATTAGCATTTTGTGCGACCCAAAAACTAGAGCTGCTTGATCTATCAATATCTCTTGTGATTATGTTTGCTAATTGGAAGGCACAATTTGATGATATATATTAAATGCAAAGGTAACAATGCGTTCATCAACAGCCCCCTCATAAAACTTGTATAGCCGGGGTCCTCATGCTCTAAGTACGCTCAATGCAAAATCAAAGTTATTATATCACTTACCATACACAAAGCACTGAGCAGTAAGCTTGCACTTGGCATATACATTTTCAATCTTCTCAGGAGCTATGTACTCCCCTTGGGCCAACTTAAAAATGTTCTTTTTCCTGCAGTTTAAGAAACCTCAGGCTGCAATGTGAATACTCCATTTACATATCATTTTGTAACCCAAACAAATTACAAGTCTGTAGACAGACACCGATAGTGCACTAAAAAGAATCACCGTAAATTGCAGATCAAATAAGTAATCATATGATATATATATATATATATATATCTATCTCTCTTATATATATATATGGATCCTATGCTATACCATTTAACATGGAAGACAATATGCACAAGAAAAATACCATCTGGAGTGCATATTACAAATACATTTTCTCACAAAATAAATAAGCATCCGAATACTTGAAAAGGTCAACACCAAAATGTCTCGGGCAACTAGCGTACAATAAAAAAAGTAGGTCAGACTCAATGACGAAATAGCAAGAACATAAATAGGTTTAAAACTTCAAAAAGAACTTGAAAAGGAAAGAAAGCAACAAATTTAAAAGCTAACCACAAACAATATGAAATGTTGATAGCGTGCTAAAGAGCAACTCATCCAGCCCTTACACATGGTCTTCTCAACCGCACTTGCAAGCTATCCTTCTAGTGCATGCTGTGCAAGTCCTATGATGCTCGCTTCGTGATACTAGAGTTAACCCAAACCTCAGTAGGAAAAACATATATTATTACTGAAAACAAATAGGCGGTAACAATCAACACACTATAAAGAGAAATTACAACAACCATGACACGAACTCACGCTAGGGATCGATCCATGGGTGGTGGAGGTTGGCTTGGTGGCTGGGAAGAGAAGTTAGATGGATGAAATGGGGTTGTGGATGGTTGGAACAACCAAAGGAGTAGCTAGAATCTCATTGGCAACAAGGAAGAATGGACAACAAGGGTAACAAGTGAGGTGGTTAGCAGAGCGGCAAATTAGGAAAGGCTGGAACAGTCAGGGGACAATAGGAAAACAACATGTTTACTATTTTCCGGATGATGACAGAGAAGGAGTGGGGGGGTGGCAAGGGGAAGCTGTATAAGATGGGTGCAACGAGCTAGAAGGGTTGGAATAGGAAGACTCCAGTAAAAAACAGTAAAATTTGAAGTCCTGGGTGCAACTGCAACGTGGAAGGATTACTTGGAGTGGCGGGGTGTGATGGGGGAAGTATAAATCACCACCTAGAAACAAAGATACAAACCCAAATACTACTTGGAACCCTAGTATACAACCCTCGAAGAGAAGAAAAAATACTAACGGTTGTCCCGATACAAAACACACCCAAAATTGCATTCCCAAACCTTAATACATCACATTAATAGAAAATGACTAAAAATGAAGCAAGGAGAATAAGAAATAAAGCATAAGAAAGGAAAGCGGGAGTATATCAACGCCTCTCGCGATATAATTTCCCACGGTACTATAGCAGCTACAATATCGTGATTTTTTTTTCTTGATATGCTCCTGCGTCAGTCTATTGAGATTAAGGAAGCTTCGACTTCATTCGCCCAAGCTTCTGACTCCTTGCAGCATGGAGTCAAGTGCCACGTTGAAGGAAGCTGAGATATTGTAATCCTCTAGTAGATCGATCATGCAGATGTTGTCGTTCCACAACACGTCTTGATAAAATAAATATGCATCCTCTCTTGGCACATTATGAGCTGGAGCTGCATATAAATTTAAGTTCTCACAATATAACTATTGAGCACTTAAGTTTGAAACCTTCTTCTTCCACTTCTCATACTGATCCAGATGTAGTTGATAAACCAATATTTGAGGATAAAACAATCCTAGGTTGAAATATGTGGCAGGTTGCACCATTCTCGTTAACAACCACTCATATAATGTCTCTTCACCACTGATATAATCTAGATCTCATTGAAATATTTCCTTCCCTATCAAGCTCCTAAAACAAATTTTAAGGCCGAGTTTTATCCCTCCTGTTTGGACATCTGATGATGAGTACCATGCTAAACTGAATCTAATATCTGAATAACTTCATTTAATCTTCCAGACGTGACACAAAATGACCTCATTTCTAACATGTTGCACCTTCCTCAGTAGGGGCAACTCAAGAATGAGTCTAAATATATAAACGGTTTGCATATCTCTTATTTGGGGTTGTCATGCCCCTGGTATCAGTTCCTCGAGCTCAATACTACCTTGGACACTCACCTTTACGTCGATTGGAGTCTCTCCCATAAGCTCAGCTCAAACTATGTGCATCTTTTCTTCAAATAGAAGTTGATTCTCCTCCTTTGTGCCCTCACCGTCTTCAGTGTCTACTGTGTCATTGCCCAATTTTTCAAGCACGACCTGCTCAGTGAAACAGAACCCCTGGTTGAGCAGTCCGATTCAACATGCTTAAATCCGTGGCACTTACAACACTTCATGGTTGGGACAGATTTAAGGGGTAGGGGCGGCTATCCAAGACAGGTCCAACAAGCTAAAAAGGCTGGAATGGGAAGACTGCAGTAAAAAAAAAAACAGTAAAATTTGATGTCCTGGGTGCGGCTACAGCATGGAAGGATGACTTGGAGCGGCAGGGTGCAATGGGAGAAATATAAATCACCACCTAGAAATCAAGATACAAACCAAAGCACCACTTGGAACCCTAGGATACAATGCTCGAAGGGAAGAAAAAACGCTAACGACTGTCCCGATACAAAACACATAAAAAATTGCATTCCCAAACTCTAATACATATCACATTAATAAAAAAGGACTAAAAAGGAAATAAGGAAAATAGTGAATAAAATGTAAGGAAAACAGGTTATTTCAGCGTCTACCGCGATATAATTTTTTGCGGTGTTGTAGCAGCCACAGTACTACGATTTGTTTGTTTTTTTTTTTATATATAAGCTCTCGTATCAACTTCTCGAGATTGGGGGAGCTTCCACTTTAGTCGCCAAAACTACTGGTTCCTTATAGCACAGAGTCCAGTCTGCCAAGTTGAAGGAAGCTGAGATATTGTAATCCCTTAGTAGATCGATCATGTAGATGTTGTCATTCCACAACCCATCTTGATAGAATAAATATGCATCATCTCTTAGCACTTCATGAGCTTGAGCTACAAATAGATGTAAGTTCTCACAATATAACTCTTGAGCCCTTAAGTCTGAAACCTTCTTCTTCCACTTCTCATACTCAGCAAAATGAAGTTGATAAACCAATATGTGAGAAGAAATCGACCCTGAGATGAAATCTGTGGCAGGTTGCACCACTCTATTCAGAAGAGGCCTGTTCATCACTGATAGGACCTAGATCCCATTGAAGAATTTCCTTCCCTATCAAGCTCCTATGACAAATTTTAAAGTTGGGTTTCATCCCTCTTGGCTGGACATCTGATGATGGTTACCATGCTGAACTGAATCTAATATCTGAACAACTTCATTTAATCTTCCAGACATGACACAAAAGGACACCATTTCTAACATGTTGCACCTCCCTTATTAGGGGCAACTTAAGAATGAGTCTATATATACAAGATGGTATGGATATCTCTTATGTGGGGTTGTCATGCCATTGGTATAAGTTCCTCGAACTCAATACAGCCTTGGAAACTCATAGTTACATCGGTTGAAGTCTCTCCCACAAGCTTAGCTAAAATTATGTGCATCTTTTCCTCAACTAGAAGCTGATTCTCCTTCTTCTGTGTCCTCACCATCTTCAAAATCTACTGTGTCATTGCCTAATTTTTCAAGAACGCCCAGCCCAGTGAAACAGATTTCCCCCTTGGTTGTGCAGTCTGATTCAACATGTCCAAATCCGTGGCACTTACAGCACTTCATGATTGGGTCAGATTTATGAATGCAAATTGGTTCCACTCCGACTCAGCTTTTCTCTAACGTAGTCAACTTGAATGTTTTCCAAGGAGTAATCTAATTGTAAGATCCTGAGATTGAGTATTGCTTGTAAGACATGGTCGTCGCTCAGTGATGTGAAATCTCCACTTCTAAAGTTAGAGTCTAAACTTTCTGTCTATAATATGCTGATAGGAAATGGTGATGGATCTCCCGCTTCACCTTCAAATTCTCCTATTCTCCATATGTTGACTTTTCTCTCGGCCTCCTCTGATATTGGATTCCAAAGCGTCATGGCATTTCGTCTTCATCACTGAAATCCTCCCTATGAAAGGGGTTGAAATTTTCATCCATTTTTCCTTTCAACTTTCCCTATCACCATCGAAGGTAAGTTCCCCCTGAGTGAATGTCCGCTAATCACCGCTGAAATCAGCGTACCTCTCGTTGTATCTCTTCTCGGGTAGCTTCGAGTATGTATTTCATTGGTGGTGTATGACTAGAGTTTAGAATTAAAAGGTGAAAGAGGGTGAAAAAAAATGATTTAGGGTTACGTCAATTTTTGGCTGTGATTTTAAAAATAGGAAATAAAATTTTTGGTTGAGGGGTAAGGGAAAAGCTAGAAAACCGTAGAATAAGACTAGAGATAGGCTAGTTTTGATACCAAAGTTAATTAAAACCACGATAAGAAAAACATATATTATTACCAAAAATAAATAGGAAGTTGCAATCAACACATTAGAAAGGGAAATTACAATAAACATGACATGAACTCACGCTAGGGCTTCACACATGGGTGGTGGAGTCGGCTGGGTGGTTGAGGAGCGAAGATAGAAGGTTGAAATAGGGTAGTAGATGGTTGGGACAGCCAGAGAAGGGGATTGAATCATGTTGGCAATGAGGTGGATGTTGGGACAACAAGGACAATAGGTGAGATGGTGAGCGGAGCGGCGAAGTGCGGTAGGAAAGACTGGAACAACCAGAGGACAACAAGAAAACAACAAATTTACTGTTTTTTGGATGACGACAAGAAGGGCTGGAATGGGAGAACTATCATGAAAAACAAGAAAAAGTTGTTGTCCTGGTGGCGGTTGCAGCAAAGAAGAATGACGTGGAGCAGCGGGGTGCAGTGGGGGAAAGATAAATCACCACCTGGAAACTAAGATTAGGCCAAACACCATTTAAAACCCTAGGATACAACCCTCGAAAGGAATAAGAGGCGTCGGCAACTGTCCAAACACAAAACAAACAAACAACTACATTCCCAAACCTTAATAAATCACCTATATAGAAAATGACTAAAAAGAATTGAAGGATAATAGAAAATAAAGCTTAAGAAAGAAAAATAGGATTATTTTGGCGGCTCCAACGATATAATTTTCAGCGGTATAGTAGCAGGATTTTTTTTAAGTTTTTTTTTTTTGCGATAAGTTCCCACGTCTTCGGTTGTGTACCTCTTTAGAAACAGTCATGTGGGGTTGCTGCCTCTGTATACAACATTAGGGTCATGAACCTTTCACTACCAATCAAGGCTCAACTCTCTTAGAAATCGCTGCGTGGTCGAGCCCATAGTAGAAAGAAAAATAGGATTACTTTGGCGGCTCCAACGATATAATTTTCAGCGGTATAGTAGCAAGATTTTTTAAATTTTTTTTTTTTTTGCGATAAGTTCCCACGTCTTCGGTTGTGTACCACTTTAGAAACAGTCATGTGGGGTTGCTGCCTCCGTATACAACATTCGGGTGATGAACCTTTCACTACCAATCACGGCTCAACTCCCTTAGAAATCGCTGCGTGGTCGAACCCATAGTTCTTGTGTGTTATTGCTCAGAAAGAGCTATATTTTTTATTCACTAGAGTTCCAGCTTCACCGTCTCTTCCTCACTCAATCATTATTAGTGACTTTGATGATCACCCACCTCCACATTTCATTGAGGAGTTCTTCTGGATCTGGAAGCCACATTAGCCCCGATCCCGTGAATATCGGATTCCCACGATGGCAGGATTGATGGCCGAGCAGGCATGCCTATTTAAGTCGTTTCCATTTTTCTTTTCTTACATTTTTTTTTCTTTTTTTTTATTATTTTATGATCTAGGTTAGTTTTTATTAGGGATCTTTTACATATATTTTTTATGAGTTTAGAAACAATTTCCTTGAATTTTCCTCTCCAAAGTGTTCTAAACCTTCCTTCTACAAGTGTTGTGACAGTAACTTGCGTAAGAAAAGTTGGTGGATCCCCCTCGCCGTCCCAGACTCGTCAACTCATTGTTTGTCCGCTGGTTTTGAAAGGACATTTTATAGATTTCGGATTGTTGTCCAACTACCCTTACCTCGCCAAAATCCCCATTCGGTTATGGTTTTCAGTACAAAAAGCTGCCGCACTCAAATCCATCTGCTGTCCTACAACAGATCTTGCTTCCAACATCCTTCCAAATGCCGCAAAAAATCTCTATTGTTACTTCTTGGTTACTCTACAACCGCCACCCTTCAAAAATCAGCTTCTAGAACACTTTCTAAGCCTCTTAGAACAATGACATTTGGTATCAGAGCCAATGAGATGTTATGCCGCTAAGGAGAAATCCTCAACGAGGTATTCAGGAAATTACATTGGAGGACAAGCAGCGGAAAATCAACCAATTGCACCAAAGGCTTGTTGATTTTCAAAGGCAACATGGATAAGTCATCCATAGTAGCAAAGACAACAGTAGTTAATTCAACAGTTGGCAAAATATCATTATTGTTAATTGTCAAAATGATATTTTGTTCGTGAACAGCTCGTTTAGCTCGCTAAGCAAACGAGCCGAACACAAACAAAATTTTTGGTTTCGAAATATAAACAATTCAAACACGAACAATGGTAGTTTTTAACGAGTCAAACACGAGCGAGTCTGGAGCTGAGCCCAGACTCGCTTGTATTCGACTAGTTTACACCCCTAGTCCTGATCGAGCTCAACAATGCCATGTGTGGGTCTCACAAACACTCAAACGGAGGAAGTGAGGGTAGAGAGCAAGGGAAAAATCAAGCGAGCACTTTACATTGGTTTCAAACGAAGTCGTAAAGAAAGTCTTCTGAAGACGGGACATCACCAGGTGGTTCGACAGAAGAACACACAACGATTGCGTGGGAGTTCGTTTTTGAGTGGGAAATGTGGTCGAACAAGTTAGGGCTCGACGTGGGTGACGATGCTAATGATCGAAGTTGCAGGAGGTGAAGTTGCCAAGCATGCTTTGGCTTCCTCGAACAGGGAAAGCTTTTCTGTGGATTTGGAAGCATTTTCGAGCCGTGGTAATTTTAAATAAAATATTTTCAATTTTTTAAATCAAAGCTTTTATATGAAATTAACAATAATAAATATAATAAATTGCTATTTAAATGTACAAAGCATTTTATGTATTAATTTAGAGAATTTTATTAATAAAACCCTAAATATTGCGATAAATTTGTTAAATATCAAATTAATATAATATATGTGATAGGATAAAGATTAATTAATTTAACATATTTACAAATGTAAATTAAAGCATAATGAATGTAATTAAAGAGTTAATGAAAAGAAACACTTTGAATGATTAACGAAATCTTATACTTTGCTTTGGGTTCACCTGTAGGATCTCATAGTTTTTAAGAGTCAATTATAACTTAGGATGCAAAAAGATGAAAAGCTTGAGCTGAGTGATCTTGTTTTTGATCTATAATAACATTTTGTTTCTTCCCAATCAATTGCATTGGTATCTAACTGTAAATCCACTTGTATAGTTTCACTTTTATTTATATGCTCTTTTCCTTACTGTTCATATTGTCATAAATATAACAAAACTTTATCACACAAAATAGGATCAGCTACATGAATTCTTCTTCTCAGTTGTGTCCTATTGAATGTCATATTTTCATTTTACTCTAATAAGTTAAGATAATTTATAATAAAATATGTTTAAGTCTTTTTCAGACCCTCGAGATATTTGACAATCGTACGTTCCTCGGGCTCTGTTAGCTCGCATTTTAGTTGCAAGTAGTCGAATTAGTTTTTGAACTCTTCAACTGAAAGATCTCTTTGCTGCAAGTTGTGGAGTTTCATAAACATATCTTGGTGATAGTCGGGTGGGAGGTATTTTTTCTTGCTGCATTCCTCTACTTTTATAGGTTTTCCCACCATGAGAAGGCATTTTTGTTTAGGGGTTTTTACCCAAATAACACACTTTATTTATTTATTTTCATGCACAACACACTTTCCACGCCGCCTATCTCTCTCTCTCTCAATATAGGAGAACGGAAGGTTTCTTCATATTCCTCATCCTCATCGGCTACGTCGTCTCCATCTTCCCACCCACTACAAACAACAATAACTCCATCCTTCACCCTCATTCAGGCAATTCATCATACACCTTCACCGCATTCCAAGACCTCTTCATCACCATCGGCCTTCAAAGGCCACAGCTTTTCCCACGATGGTATTTCTACCTCTACCTCGCAGAAGCCATGTTCTATCTTCTCATGAGCAGCGCCTATCACCTCCTCTCCTGCAACTCTTGCAAAGCAAGCTACATAATGCTCCGCCTCGACTTCACTGGCTTCTCTGATCTCATCATCTCATCACTTTATACCCTCGTCGCCTACACCATTGCCTGTCATTCCTTCTTCCGCAACGTCTATCTCTGCTCCATCACCGCTTTCGACAACGCTACAGTCATCGTTTTGCTCGTGTCAGTCTTCGATTCGCAACAATTCGCTTGGGACAAGACAGCATGGAAAGGAGGCAACGTCTGTCGCTTGTTTGACAAACATGTGTTGTGCAGGTAAAAAATAAAAAATGTGTTTTGTATCGGTAAATTTTCTATAGTTTAAAGTGTTGTGTGGATGAAAACATTTATGTGTTGTGTAGATGAAAACTCATTTTCTATAGTTTAATGGCAGCTAGCTTGACTCTTTTATCCTCTGGTACAACTTTATATTCGAAAATTAGTTCGATTGATTGTAACCCGTCGGTAAACTCATCAGGATCCATACCTTCCTCAAATTCTGGGAGGTCTATCTTGATGTCAAAATTCTACTAACCTCCATAAGGGGCATCTTCTCTCGACCTTCTTTGATATTGGAAATCAAAACGGAATGGTCAATATTCCTCGTCACTGTGATCTACCATGTGGACGGATTCATCTCCTCGTCTCTCTATTCACTTTGACTCTCTCGATCACGATCGAAGCTAAACTCATCTTGGTTTCCATCATCCGGCTCTGCTAGTCTCCGTTGCAGACGACGAATTTCTTGTTGAATCACTTCTCGAGTCGCACCTCTTCACAGTGGCATGGCTAGGGTTGGGAATCAGAAGGAGAAATTTGGTGGAGGTAGCCTGGGTAGGGTCAGAGCTTGGGAAATCTGGGATGGGACTAGGGTTGGACGAGCTCCAATACTAATGATACTAGTAGGAAAAACAGTAGAAACAAAAAAAACAAACTTTCATTAATATTACAATAGAGTTACAACACGACATAAATAAGAAATGACAAAAAAAAAACATGAAATGATAATCAAATACTCATAAATGTATCTCAATAGGTGGTGAAGATCTGCTAGAGGGATATAGATGATTGGAAAGGATGATGACAGTCACAAGAGGCGGGTGGCAGTGAAGGGAAGGTGTGGAACTGTAGCGACAACAAGTAGGGAGCGTTGTAGGTGGACGACAGCGGACTGTGGGGTAGTTGAGAGGAGTTTGGAAGGAGGACGGAAGACTGGATAACAGTAATAACCTGCAGGAAAGGGTACGGCTGGGTGTTGGTGACAGAGGGAGGGTTCGGCGGATGAGAAGAGGGGAGGAGAAAGTTTGGGGAAGGTAAAAATGAATGATACAATTACCACCTCGGAGATGATACAACCAGAGCACTACCTCCTCCTCGGATACAACCCGCAAGGGGAAAACTACTCCACAAAGAAAACTAAGGACAAAAACCACAAAAACGGACTTCCCACACACACAGGAAAACAATTTATAGGCTCCCGGAGGAAGCTTCTACACAAAGGAAGAGAGTGAGAAGAATCCAGAAAAACCCTTCCCAAAATTCCCACAGAAGGTGTCTCCTCAGATCGGGAAAGTTCGCGATCCCCAGCCTTCAACCGGGTTTCCACCCTCCTTCGATGGAGTTCCCGCAGCTGCGAAGTTTTGTGGGGCTTCTGGCCCTGTGAGTTCGAAGCGCCCCGCATTGGGATGCCTTCCGCAACTGCACTTGGGAGCTGCTTCTAGCACTTGATTCACTCCAACAATCCCAAATCCATGGGTTCAACATCAACTATGGTTGACGCAAAAGAATGACTCAATTGTCCACCATAAATTACAATATATGAAATCAATTATGCTACCCTCATCACAGCCCTCTCACATTCTCCACACATGGGTGGCTGATTTCAGCTGAGGAAAATTGAACCCATTGCCTCTCTAACAAAATACTCTCGACCAAAAACAGAAACTTGAACAATCATGTATCTTACAAATGCAAAAATTCATTTTTTGAGTGAAGTTCAATGTATAGTATTATTAGATGACAAACTTAGCTTTTTAACAGCAAGTTTTCCTTTACAGAACGGGGTTTCATGTCATAAAATATTGCTCATTTAATACTCACGTTAATAAATAAAAATGTTTTCCATTTTTGTTAGAGAAATAATCTATTAAGTTTTCCTTTACAGAACATATTGCTTAGCCCCAAAGCACATAAATAAAAATGTTTTCCATTTTTGTTAGAGAAATAATCTAAGCATAGCTCATATAAATCAAAGCAAATCCAAAACATGTCATAAAATTTAAATTTGCCAGCACTTGCAATTAAACATTTCACCAATTCTAAAAGAACTGTTTCTTGAAATAAAAAAGCTTCCTTGTAGCCCCAACTAGGCTGATGATTGATGGGATACAGCTACGTAATAGAACTCGAACTTGATTTCTGTTTTCAGTCCATGAAGAGCAAGAAAGAAAAAAAAGAAGAACTAGCTGAACCTTTAACAGAATGCGAATGGTGAACTTACAGCATTTTACATAGCATTGAAGAATTTATGGCCAACGAGCAAAAGACATGAAATGAAACAGTAAGTTTTACCTTACCTATCAATGATTTTTAGACGTCCTCCAGGTAACCACAAGCCAATATCTCCAGTATGCAACCATCCGTCATCATCAACGACCTCCTTCCTAGGGATTTAAGGGAAAAAAAAAATCAATTGACTAAATTTAGAGGCAGATTTAATTTAGGGACCAAGATAAAAAAAATTACGTCTGGACATCATCTTTGTAGTAGCCTCGAAATATTATAGGCCCCCTAACACAGATTTCACCACGAGGACAAGGATGATCTTCAGAGGTGTAGTTCATTTCAGGAACATCAATTAGCTTTATTTCTGACGTAGAAAAAGATTCATTATTGGAAGACAACCATTTGTAATGTTACATCAATAATATCATTGTCAGAGACAATATTAATAATGTATACATTTCATTTTTTAAAGGTCCATGATGTTGTCATGGCCTCTCCCACCTATTTGAGTCAGCTTTAAGAATCTTCATTTTTCATTCATTTCAAGTGTATATAAAGTGATAAATCTACTCAGTTCAATGTCAGCTTTCTGCATAAACACTGGTCAAGGTTATTTTAGAACGACCTTTTCTGCTACAAAATCGTTCTAACATTAATCTATCAATCCATCCAAGTAATGTAGGTTCTACTCTCCATAGTTCATGCCTAAAACACCTAAACCATACTTTCTGCAATATTACTTTAAATAGTGTAGCTCCCATTGACTCCATATTACAATCATTCTCACTTTATCAATCATAATTTAACCACGCATTCATGCAAACATTATAATCTGCCACACTTAATTTGGTTATCAATGACTTTCTTATGGCCTATGTTGACTACTAAAAAAACAATTAATAAATTAAATTAAAATAAAAAAAGTAACTACTCCCTCTCTCGGTTTCTAAAAAAAAAATTGTTCACAACTTTCTCCAGGATGACTCACGAAGGAATCCGTCTCTTGATGAAAAAAATTTTATATACGGAGTCCGGACTGCAGTAACACAATGCCAAGTGTATTTCAGTTGGTCCTCCTTTAAAAAAATTATAAATTTATGAATCGCAATGCAAGCAAGTTTTTAATTTTGTACACCTTGCTTAATTTTATTGGAGTTCAGACGCAAAACTGCGTCGGAACTCCGTATGTAAATTTTCTCCCCTTGATGGGGGGACTGGATCAAACTCCCAATTCTCCTCCCTCCACTACACACCCCGCGCTCTCGTCATTCTTCCCGATTCGGACAATACAGTCGCAACGAGGGCAAGCGATAATGACATGATCATGCAACAACGAGATTGCAAAGAAAACCTTCAAAATCCCATCTTTCTCTCAAAGCAACGACAAGATCACAACGTATAAAGATCTCCGAAACTCCAATATTTCTCTCCTTTGCTCGTCCTCTTGCACTGCACGACAACCCGTAGTCTCCCCTTCTTTATCTCGTAAATCCAAAAGCATGAGTCTCCAAAAACTCCAGTCTTCTTCATGGTTCAAGCGATTTAGTCCCTGTTCTTCCCTATCGCACAATGCTCTGCTGCTCTGCATTAATTGAAGCCGAGCACACCAAAGTGATTGACTCCAAGCTACTTAAATCAAGAACTAAGTTTTTCATATTTCCATTTTGCATTTTTTTTATGTTATATTATATTTGAATAAAAAATTAGAAAATCAGAAAGCTATGCTGTAATTTTATTTGTGGATTTGATCATTGTCATCCTGATTCGCCACTGATAATGCCATCAGAGCTCGAAATGTTTAACATTGGGGTAATAGGGAAATTTTTGAAATTCTTAATTCAAGGAGAGCACAAGTACCCGCCCGTGAGAATTAAGTACCGTTCGGGGAAATCATAAACTCATCTGGAGAACACTTTTTAAAATTAAGATTTTAAAATACTCGTCCTTTGGGAAACACGAGTACTTGTCCATAGGAATTAAGTACCCTTCGGGAAAGTAAAGTACCGCTCGAGGAACTCTCTAGTTAAAATCTAACCTTTTATGCAGGTGTATTGAAGGTTTGTTGTATCTTTTGAGATCGCAAGTTAAATGTTCTATTTTACTCCCTGATCACGACATCTTATAACATTGATCAGCGAGTCTTTTGAGATAGACGGGAAGGCTGAGATGTTGTCATAATTTATGTTGGGGCTATTCTTGACTTGAATATGAAATATAATAAATTGGGGTTAAGCTTGCTTAGGTCCAAGCTTAGAGGATGAAAAATTGAATTAATTATGATATATCAAAAATGGGGGTTTGATTGTCAATGAGATACCGCCCGTTTGGGATACGACGATTTGTCATTTACCCTTATAGCCCGGATGTGCTCTGACATATCAGGATCCCTCGTCGGGATGATTCAATTATTCTGCAGGCTCCGTATGACGATGAGTCTAATACACATGTAGGGACCATGAGAGACTCACTCTCCGCCTCGTGGCCTAGAGAGAGCTTTGAAAGCAGTGGAGCATCCCCTACAAGATAGCCTTTATTTGATAGCTTTGTGCTAGTCGTCACTACTATATAAGCAAAGCTCCCTTGGATCAAGAGTGTTCTTGGGCAACCCTACAGATGTAATTAACCAAGTAAGATGTCTCCTTGCGAGCATTCTTAACCCCAGAACAGACACATACACCTGACTATCTGATTATGGGTAGTCTGCGTAGGTATTCGCAGATATCGATCCAAGATATATCCGCTCAATCATGTTTGGGCGGACATGCTTGACCTATCCTTGCGAAGTTTACGCAGGTAGACTCTTCATGTTTCTTTTTTCACTTGTTTGTCGTCATTGTCATATGCCTCATCTTTTTTGGTTCCTCTCTTCTCCTGATCATTAATATGATCCGGAAGAGAGATTTATCCAGGAAAGGGAAGTATACAACGATCAACAAGTTTATAGCTCCTTTTAAAATAAAAAAGAGAAAAAGAACAAAAACAGAGAGCTGCAATGTTCTATGGTAGGAAATGTTGGCCTTTAAAAGGGAAGCATAAAACAATGTTAAGTGCTGCTAAGGTGACAAATGCTTAAGTGGATGAATGTTTTGACATTTAGAGATAATGCAAAATGAATATATTTGTGATAGGATTGGCGCAACTCCAGTGGCGGACAAGATTATAAAGAGTCGTCTTAGATGATTTGGTCACATTAAACGTCGACCATTTGATGATCCAATTAGAAGAGTAGATGATTTAGATATGTTAAGAAAGACAGAGGTGGACATAAAAAGACTTGGGCATATTGTATAAAAAATGATCTAAACCTATTAGAATTAAATGAAATATGACACTCAAAAAGACGCAATTGAGAAAAAAAATTCATATAGCCGACCCCACAAGTGGGATAAAGGCTTATTGTTGTTGTCATTTTGTAACAAAATAAAATCCAAAACAAATTAAGAGTCAATCTATTTCATAAACTTATATGTACAAAATATTATTCATATTTAAACATTTACAACTAACAAAAATAAAGTGAACTAAAATACCTATCAGTAAGCGTTTCACGAAGCATGTACACACAATCACTGGGGTTTATCTAGTCTACGACTGATTTTCGTGTAAAATATTAGCAACTAAAGGTTTGACTTAAAACTACTCAATGAGCAAATGTTTTTAAATTACAATAAATCACATTTTAAAATATTTTAGAAAAATACAGTAAAAAGTAAAAGTGATGTGCACGGTAAATGAAAACATTTTAAATTTATTTCCATTTCTTTCAATTACACTTTTCATTACTAAGAGTCAGTGCCTAAACGTATGTTTCTGAAAAAAAATATAAGTTTAACCATTTCCAACATACCATAAAGTAGGCAAATATTTCTATTTCCATTTTTCATTTCGTGAAGGGATACATTGCATCGTCTGTCAGTAACATCTAGAAATAACTCACATATACATGCATATATAATATTTTATTTATTTTATTGCATTTACCGTTAATAATAAAAACGTGACTTTTTGCGTTTTAAAGGAAAAGCTAGAAAACAGTAAAAGCATCTGTAAATAGCAGAACAATTGTAAATTAAAAATATTTACCACCTCTTTGCCCACTGTGTTGTATTTTTGCAATTACCCTCCTCTTGACTTACCCTCCATCCTCTGCTCACGATGAGGGCATCGGACACCCTTGCTGACTGCGTTATATGCTCGAGATTGTGCATCTCTACACGTGAAACAGTTCCAGCGAGCAGTTCCTTCTCCCCGAGCTATTGTTCGAGCATCTCCATTCACCTTCCACTTGTCTGCAACACCCGATAGAGGCATTTGAGCATCTGTCAAGCTAGTTTGATCATGAGAATGGCAGGAAACGACGTAATAGGTGAACGCTCATCTCCCCCTCCTTCCTTCTTCCTCTCCTTCTTCTTCCTCTGTCTAGCACTGTCTCTCAAAGCTCTCGATCTTCTCAGTCGTTTCATCAACTAAATAAGCATCAATTAATCATCTTTCACCTGTTTTATCCAAAATCAACAAAGAGGTGTCCTGCATTTTCTTCCATAAAGAGCTTCATAAAAATGCATACTAATATTGGTCTGGAAACTGTTATTATGTATATTTCTCAGTTTCCACCAAAATCAAAAACACAAAGTCGACGCAGGTCTTCCAAAATTTGGGCCGTTCTCTCTGACTAACCGTTTATTTGCGGATGAAAATTTGTAATAAAGTTTAATTAAGCACCCAAAGCCTCTTGAACTTTCCTCCATATTTTGGATGTGAATCCACCATCTCGATCCGAAAAAATAAACTTTGGGACTCCATGCAGTCGCACAATTTCATCAACATAAATTATGACCAACATATCCACAGAATCTATCTGTCTGATAACCAATAAATGCGTAAACTTAGTCAGACAATCAATAGTCACCTATATACCATCACAACCCTGCTTTTATCTTGGTAGTCCCGTCACAAAGTCCATGGCAATGTCCTCCCATTTCCACTCTGGTATAGGCAACGGTTGCAATAGCCAACTGGGTTTCTGATGTTCAGCCTTATCCATCTGACAAGTATGACACTTTACTACAAACTCTGTTATATTACACTTCAACTATGGCCACCAGAATAAGCCTTTAAGATCTTGATACATCTTGTTGCTTCTTGAATGTATCATGTATCATGAATAATGTGTCTCAAGCAAAATTTCTTTGCGTAAATCATTCACATAAGAAAAACAAATTCTTTCTTATACCTCCATAGTTTTTCTTCATCAACCTCAGATTTCTCCATCTGACCTATATTCACCTGGTCTAATATTTTATGAAACCCTACGTCATATAACAATGCATCTCATATTTTGTCCTTCAAAGTTGGTTGAATTGACATTTGATTCAATAGAGCAAACCTTTCATCATTTGGTGTCACTAATAATAACTGTAAGTGCTCCATATCTTAAATAAGTTCATCTTGTTGTGTAATTACCAGTTAGCACTATCACTTGCATTCCTGTTACTTCCCCAGGTGATATTGAATATTCAAATCATAATCTTTGACAAGCTCAAGCAATCGCTTTTCCTTAAATTCAGGTCTTTCTGTGTAAAAATATATTTACAGCTTTGGTGATCGGTACATACATCACACCTGACACCATACAAATAATGCCTCCATATTTTCAAAGCAAATACAACTGCTACTAGCTCCAAATTGAGTGACAGAAATTTCTTCTCTTGATTCTTCAATTGTCTAGAAGCATAAGCAATTACCTTCACATGTTGCATAAGCATGCATCCATGTCCTCATAAAGATGCATCACTATAAATTTGGAAGCCTTCTATCACTGAGGTTATTGTCAATATTATAGCTGTCATCAAAAGCATCTTCAACTTCTCAAATGCTTCCTCACTACGGTCTGTCAACTCAAATTTCACTGCCTTATGAGTCAATATGGATAAATGCATTGCAATCTGAGAGAAACCCTCAACGAATCTTCTGTGTTAACTTGTCAGACCTAAGAAACTCTAAATTTTTGTAGCAATAGTTGGTCTGGGCCAATTAGCTATCACTTTAACCTTGTTTTGGTCTACAATAATACCTTCACTGCTAATGATATGCCCCAAAAATGCTATGCTCCTCAACCAAAATTCGCACTTTGACAACTTGGCATATAACTGGTTCTCCCTCGGTGCCTGAAGAAAGGTCCAAAGATAATCCGCGTGATGAATCTCATCAACGGAAAAAATTAGAATGTCGGAAGAATATCACAAATCTATCCATAAATAGTTTGAAGATTGTGTTCATCAAGTCCACAAAAATTCTTGGTTCATTCGACAGCCCAAAAGGCATTACCATAAACTCATAATGCCCATATCTAGTGCTAAAAGTTATCTTTGTTATATCTTCCTTAATTCTCAATTAATGATAACCTGAGCATAGATCAATCTTAGAAAATACCAAAGCCCCTTCAAACTAATCCAAAATACCATAAATCCTTGATAGAGGATACTTGTTATTAATTGTGAGCTTGTTTAATTCCGGATAATCAATGCATAACCATTAAGCTCCCACCTCTCTTCTTAACAAAAAGCATTGGAGCTTCCCAAAGAGGAGTTCATGGCCTAATAGATCCCTTCTCCAATAAGTCCTGTAGTAGATTCTTTAATGCTAGCAGCTACTTGATTGTCATTCTATAAGGTGCTTTCGTCGATAGTCCTGCACCTGGTATTAAATTTATAAATAAATTCATCTCTCTTCTTGGAGGCAAACCTGACAAATCATCTACTAAGACTTCAACATACTCCTTTACAACTGATATATCATTCAACTTATTTGATTCTTCGCAATATCGATGAAAAGCTAAGAAGCCTTGATATCCTTTTGCTAACAATTTGCAGGCCTTTAATTTGGATGTTATCATAGATAGGACCCCTTAATCTCCAACTTGAATTCTTCTTCTCCAAGAATATTGAATTTAACTATTTTTTAGAGCAATCAATAGTTGTGAAATGATTGAATAGCCAATTAATCCCTAGTAACACTCCAAATTCGGTAAGTGATAACACTACAAAATCTACTTTGAAGCTTCAATCACAGATGGTCAGATTCACACAACAGCTTCTATCAGTCATCATGTTAAACCAAATAGGCAAAAAAATTGATATAGCATCAAGCATTCTAAATGATTCCAATCAGTCATATTTCACAAACTCTTCAGAGATAAAGGAATGTGATGATCCAGTTTCAAAAAAAGCTCTAACCAATTTGTTTAGCATAGTTATAAAACATGCAGCAAGAAGAATACAACTGGCTCGCAATCTAAATGAAGATTTGGCAAATCTGCTGAAATAACGAAATACTTGTAATGACATCAAGTGAATCATTTGTTTCATGCTAAGCCAATGCATATATTCTATGTTGTACACCATGTGGCTCTGACTCAGAGGTGGAGCTAATCTTGGCGACACAATTGGCTTCTGTCTACCAAAAGTCTTCTAAGTAGCTGGAGTGCTAACTCTGGCATCAGCCTGAGGTTTCTAGCCTAATATAGGGCACGACCACGCCATGTGTCTAGGCTGATGGCCCCAAAAACATGTGTTGGTGTCTGTCAAATATTCTTCTCTATATTTCCTTCCACACTTGGCACAAGTGATCGAACTGATGTTGTTGCTGCTAGTACCGCTGTTGTTGAATCAAAGCTTCTTCATGTCGGACTGCCCAGAGTAAACCGACTTGGTGGCTTGTCTAGATCTAGACATATCATCTCCTTTCTTCTTCTGAAAATTTATACATCTCTGAATAGCTAGCAAGTCAATCTCTATTCCCCTCGCCCTTTCTACCAAAACAGAATAATCCTCGATGTTTAGAGGGATTCAAGACTGTCGGATGACTTCCTTTAACCCAAACAAAAAATGATAACACTTTTTCTTTGCATTGGGGATTAATTGAGATACATATCTGGATCATCATGAAATCAGCCTCGTACTGCATAATGGAGTAGTCACCCTACACCAGTCTGATGAATCGATCATGTATCTGTCTCCTTGCAGAAAGATGAGCAAACCAATCCCGAAAAATCCTCACAAAATCCTCTCACTGTATCTGGCTATTGGGTCGTCGTCTGAACTTCTGTTGTAGTTGTCCTTACAGCCACCACTTTTCTTCCCCCTTGAAAGCAAAAGTGGCTATGCTGACCCTCCTCTCCTGAGGGCATGATAAACTATCAATGATTTTTTATAACCTCAGCAACTAGTTCTCTACCTCAACTAGCTTTCTTGTTCTTGAACAGTGGTGGTTACATGTCCTGGAATAGCTACAGATATTTATTTATCAGCGTTGTTCCACTACCAATGGCCTAGGTCAAATAACCTAAATAAGTAGTGTAACTGCAGCCATCATCTAAACAAAAGCCTCCATAGGGATGCTAGCACCAATACATGGAGAATCGGTATATGTTAAGGTAAAAGATTCTGCTGATTAATGCTCTTACCTCTATGTTATTTCCATTAGTATTCTCTGGATCGGTATCGATTGCCCTAAGATACCAAAATTTATCATTATTAATATAAACATTAGAATTATTATTATAATTTATTTTATTAATAATCATTAGTGTTCTTTTCTAATAGCTCATTTATGATCACTTCCCTATTACCCTTGGTTGTGATCAAATACCACTCTTGTCATGACCCGGCGCAAAAGCTTAGAATTACCGAGGCAAGAACTGTCGATCGGACGGAGGAAAGCTATCTAACAATTTCATTTCATAACAAAATAAAATACAAAATAAGTTGAGAGTCATTCTATTTTATAAACTTATATATACAACAAATTATTCATATTTAAATATTTACATCTAATAGCAAATAATTGAAATAAAATATCTATCAGTTTGCACTCCAAGGTATATGTACACAATACTCCCTGGAATCTATCTAGTCTACAATTTTTTTCTTTAAAATATTAGCAACTAAAGATTGGAGTTAAAACTACAAAGTAAGCAAATGTTTATAAATTACAACAATTCACATTTTAAAATATTTTACAAAAAAACATTAAAAAGTAAAAGGGTTATGTGCAGTAAAAGAAAATATTTTCTATTTACTTTCATTTATTTTTGTTACACTTTTCATTATTGGGATTCGCCATCTAAATGTCTTTAAAAAAATATACGTTTACCATTTCTAACACATCATAAAGATAGACAATCATTTTCATTTTCATTTTCATTTTCTATATGCATGGGACGTCTTACTAGAAGAACATTACATATGCATACATCATAAAGATAGACAATCTAACACATCATAAAGATACATTACATGCTCTACCAATACTATCCGATTGTGAGTTCTATATGCATGCATAGATCATATTTTATTCATTTTCACGCATTTAACATTTAAAAACAAAAACGATTTTTGAATTTTAAAGAAAATGTTGAAAAACAATAAAAGCATGTGTAAATAACAAAACTATTGTAAATTAAAAATACTTATCCACTTCTAAAATGTAATCAGTAGTTTGTTGTTCCTTTTCTAAATCAGTAAGACTTTTGGGCACACTAGAAGAACACATAGATTTCGATTAGCCTTTATGATACATATATATATATATTAGAAAAAATCCGAGGGCAAATATATTAATACGGAAAAGATACAGAAATGTTGTATGAGAGAGCCTAAAAGAAAGTCCAACTCATACAATACAACACACACAAAACCCAGATAAAGCAAAGATACATAAAGGTAAAAAATGAAAAAAACCACGAAATGGCACAAAAGTGCTAGGGACGTCTTACTTTAGTCCTCCTGCCTCTAGTTCTCGGAAGTGAGACGACTAATAAATCAGTAAGGTAAGTACCATTACCCGTAGTAACCAAAGTATCATCCATGAAAAAAACCACGAAATGGCACAAAAGTGCTAGGGACGTCTTACTTTAGTCCTCCTGCCTCTAGTTCTCGGAAGTGAGACGACTAATAAATCAGTAAGGTAAGTACCATTACCCGTAGTAACCAAAGTATCATCCATCAGATTCCTGAGCTCAAGTAGATCTTCATTCTTATTCTTCCTCCTGGATGTGTAGACCTGTCATTTTTCATCCGATGATTGACTCATTTGATCAGTAGATTCCAAAGGTGGTCGGACAAGCGTAGGTTGTAGGTTGTTGCACGTCTTGATCCCCATGAGCTTGAGAAATATAAAAATCTTTCTGGACCTGATGAGGTGGTAGTGAAGCAATAGAAATATTTCATTCTTATTCAAATTAGTAATGAATTAGTAAGATGAGAGACACATTCTTATTCAAATTAGTAATGAAGATTAGATATGCTTATTTGCTAGAAGGACAATATGGATTGATAACAGAGCAATGCAGATTCTGAAATGGTTTGTGGATTTTGACCCATAGACGGAACTACCAGTCATGTCAATCATTCTGAATTGGATTCGTCTCTCTGGTCTAAAATTTCATTATTTCTCTCAAAAAAGTATTGTACTTTATTGCCTCAGCTTATGGGAAGTCACTCAAGATGGGCATTCCTACTTTTAATTTGTCTCGTCCTTCTGAAGCCAGAGTACTTGTTGAAAGCAGAGAAAGAGACACCACTTCACACGTTTCTGAGGAAATCTGGTTGGACACACAACACCATGAATATTGGCAGAAGATGGAGATTGAATCTTTTCCGTCGTATTGTTCGAACTGTCGTATGTTCGAACACTCCAGTTCTCAATGTCACCATCTACACCTCCAACTCAAACCAAAAAAAGCAAACTGCTCCGCTAGAGGCTGTGATTCCATCTCCTCCTGATCAGCTCCCAGTTTTTGACACTTTGATCATCAGAAGGATATCTCGGACGGCGTCACTATTCGCGTAGGCAATATGACAATTATTCAGTACCTAGTTGTAGCTCCCTCGTCTTTGGAACCTCCTATATCGTGGGGGAGAGGAGTTTCTTCATACCACACTTGCCCTAGAACCTATCATTGATAATATATATATATATTATAAAAGATGGCGTTGTCTTCCTCGATATTCATCTGCAAAGGTTTCTCCATTATGGAGAACTCTGGTTTTGCTCCACTGCTCTTGCTCGATCTCCTTTCGTTTTCGTCTGTTTCGTGCGTCAACATCCTCACGACTCGTCTTCTGTGGGAGTGAGTCTGTGCGGCAGGCTGAAGGGTCTTGTTTGGCGGCATTGTGCGTACTCTGCGGGATCGAGTCAAGCGGCGTCCTTTGTTTCGCAGTTCAGCGGCGTATGGGGATTGGGTACAACGACGTCCTCTATTTCACAATTCAGCGGAGTCGTGCCTGTTTAGCAGCGTCCTTTTCGGAACTGCGGGCTGAAGGATCGATGCTTATTTTGATGGCGCTTTATTCTTCTTTTGTTGATCCTAGCAAAGCTTCATTTGCCCACGAGGTGAGTAATCACCTTGTGGAGTTTACTGTTATCTTCCCCTCAAGCTATAAGGAATGTCGAGATGGTACGGATGACTGTCATTTTCTTAAGAAGAGAAGTAGAAAGAACGGGAAAGCAACAGTTTTTTTCTCTAATTCAGAAATTTCAACCATCACTGAGAAATTCAAATTCGCTCTTATTGGAAAATTTCACTGGGGGCACCCACCTATGGAAGTTATCAGAAAGAATTTTGACGATCTCAAACTTGTAGGCAAGTGGAAAGTGAGACTCGTTGATGGGAGACAAGTATTGATTCAGTTAACCCTAGCTGAAGACTACGCTCGAATTTTCTCTAAAAAATATCTTAACATTACAGACAAGTCAATAAAGTTACTCAAGTGGTCTCCTGATTTTGACCCAAATCATGAGTCTCCAACTATTATGGTATGGATTAGTTTACCTGATCTCAAGTTGCATTTCTTTAATCATCAAGTTCTCATGCTTGGGGATCCTATGTAGCTAGATTTGCCACATTTAACCTAATCAGGCCTTCTGTGGCTAGAATACTTGTGGAAAGGGATATTACCTTACCTGATATTACTGAAGACTGGCTGGATACAACTCACAATGGATACTGACAATAAATTGTCGTGGTACATATACATTTTTATTGTAGCCACTGTAAGATGTTTGGACATACACTTGATAAATGTACAGGATTCATCCAAATTTGAAAGTTAAAGCTCAAGTAAACAAGGGGGGTCTAACCCCATTGCTATGGATGCATCTGCTCAACCTGTGGAGAAAATTCCCACAAGACAGAATTTGGTGTCTGATTTGCCTGTGGATCCCTCCCTTGCCAATACTGTTTATGTTTTTGTGACTGATGTGATGTCGGATGGCTCTGTTGGGCAACTGACATCTTTAAACCCTATTGATAACACTACTGAAGGATCATTACCTACAAAAGATAGTGTTCAGACTGGTACTCAGGTGAGTCTTGCAGCTCCTCATTTTCAAAAAACATCTAGAGCAGAGGTGGCAACTCATACTTCACATACACTGGAACCTATTGTGCTTACAACGGTTGATAATCTCTCTACTATGGTTCTACCACCTTATTCGAACGATAAATCTTCGAATGAGGAATGACAGGTTTACACATCTAGGAGGAAGAAGAAGAATGAAGACCTACTTGAGCTAAGAAATCAAATTGATGATATTTTGGTTTCTTCGGGTAATGGTACACACCTCACAAATTTGTTGGTTGGCTTCCTTCCGAGAACCAGAGGCAGAGACAAAACTAAATTAGGGTGTCCCTATGTATATGTATCTTTTCTATTTTTAGAATTTTGTTTGTGTTGTGTCGTATGAGTTGGGTGCCATCTTTTTGAGCCCACTCATACAACATGTTGTATCTTTTCCTTTTAATATATTAGCCCTTGGGCCTTTATATATATATATATATATATAGTCAATTTTACATTTTAAATCTAACATAAATACTTAAACGCCCTCGCATATAATTCATCAAATTGAATTGTTAATTGATATTTCATTAACGAGCTTAACTAATACATCTTTTTAAACATTAACTCTTCCATCAATTTATTTTACTAATTACAATTATATATCAAAATTAAATTAAACTAAAGTAACTTACCAAATTATAATTAGGTAACATTCTTAAATTTTCTTTCGCATCGTTTAATATTAATTAAAAAAGGACAAAAACATGTAATAATTAAAATAAGTCTTCGTACCTAAAATTTTATTTTAGCCTTCTCATCCATTACCTTTAACGAATAAATAACAAATTTGAAATTAGTTTAATATAGAAGTTATGTAAGTTCATTTTTAATTAAGTAGTATTTAATAACTTAAAATAAATTAATATTTACCAATTATTTCTCTGCCTTGCCTACAAAAGCAAACCGAACGATTAAAGCTTGGCCGATAACTTCCTCCACACAGAAAAACTCCACGAGTTGCTCTTTTTCTAAATTTTATTTACACTAGTAAGTGTTTCATGTACACAAAGAAGATGCCCAACGTACCATTCGAGCTCCTCGCAAGTGCTAAAATTATCACACACTAGGAAAGAGTCGCTCGACTTTCCTTACACCCTCCTCTGCTCACGGCTTGGGCATCGAACACTCTAGCTCATTATGTTCTATGCTCGAAATTGTGCATCTCTGCATGGGAAAGTGTTCTAGTGAGCAGTTCCTTCTCCCATAGTTCTTGTTTGAAATTCTTTTTCTTCCACCTTCCACTTGTTTGAGACATTCAACAGAGCCAATCGATCATTTGTCACGCAACAGGTGACCATTTCTCCCACTCCTTTCTCTCCTTCCTCTGCCACACTGTCTATCTTTCACGGCTCACGATCTCTCTCACTTCCTCGCTTCACTTTCCCCTGTTGGGTTCGAATTAGTACAGATGAGGAATAATCATCGTACTTAATTCCCCATGGACGGTGGAATTAAGAAGAAACAACACCTGCAATGCAGTTGTCAAAAACAGGGTATTATTATTTTTTTAAGTTAAAGTAATTATAATATTAAATTAATAAACTATTACAATCTCCTCTACTTATAAAAATTTTTTCCACAAAATTTAAAATACAAGAACATACTCCATATCTGAATTGAATAGGTGTGGATATATTTCGGATTTTTTCTCCCAAGCAGCATCTTTTGATTTCTATGCTTCCATAAAACACAAACAAAAGGAATCTCTCAACTCCTGAGCTGCCTCATATCATGATCTATGATTCTTTATGGTTCATCCACAAATGTCAGGTCAGATTGAACAAGCTTACTAGTGTTATCAGTATACTTCCACAGTAAGGAGATATGTAACACATTAGTACCCTCGTTCATATGTGCTGGTAATGCAAGCCTGTAAGCCACCTCCTCAATTTTCTCCATGCTTTTATACTGAGCAACATACCATAGACTCAACTTTGCATGCTTTCCAAACCATTTAATAACTTTCATCGAACTAACCTTCAGAAAAATAAATTCCCCCATTTCAAATTCCAGTGGTCAGTGCTTAGCATTATAATACATTCTCTGCATATCTTTGATTGCTTTCAATCTGTCACAAATCAGTTGGATCTTCTTAATTGTTTCATCAACTAAATCAGCACTAATTTAATAACACCTTAATTGAATACATAAAAGAAAATAATAACTCACCAAAAGCCTTAAATGATCTCTCCAATAGTTATCCCTTTACTAAACTATATCGTCAATCTTTTATCAATCTCAAATCCGAATATCCTTCTTCCAAACTTCATGATAAAAATGAAAAAAAATTAACAACGTTAATTTAGCTAATTATATCATTAATTTTAACAGTAATATAGGCCTTAACATGTGCCATATATACTTTCAAATCAATCTCCTCCCTTAAACGCACATAAAGATTTCTTGCTAACCTCCCTTAACTAATTATATCATCAATTACCAGATTTCCTATTAGCAAATTAAATACATATCAATTTAATGTATTTAAAATTTCAATAAACAATTCTAACACAAAAAACTTACCTTAACTCACAAATTAGGGTTTCGTTAGGTTTCGACAATGATATAGGGCGATTTTTTCAATTCCGGCTCTGCTAGGGTTTGCAATTCGATGGCGATGTGGGTAAGTCGTCCTCCATGAATCGTTCTTATGCCAGCATGACCGACGGCAGCGTCCCAAACTTCCCTCCTGCCTTTCACGATTCTCTCGCACTCGGTACCGAGACTACTTTCATTCGACGTTTGGGCCGGAAATGGAATAAGCTCGCTCTCTTCCTCTCCGACTCCGACAATGTCGATCTCGCCTCTTCTTGTCGTCTCTATCTAGTAGGAAAATTTTTGTATGGGCATCCAAAGATGGAGTTCCTTCGGAAACACTTTGAACTTATGAAGCTTACCAGTGGTTGGAAGATCGAACCTTTGGATGGAAGGCATATTTTAATTTAGTTGTCCAATGAGGAGGATTATACGCGTCTGTTTGCTAGGCGTTTGGTGTGGTTTGAGGACTGTGCTATGAAAATCTTGAAAGTGGTCAGTCAATTTTGATCCCAAAGCTGAAGCTCCAATTATTCTTGTTTGGCTTCGATTCCCAAGTTTGAAGGTCCATTTATTTAACCATGAGATATTGTTTTCCTTGGCTGCTATGTTCGAAAAACCCCTTAAACTTGATGCTCCCACTTATAATCTCTCGAGACCGTCTATGGCTAGAGTTTTAATCGAACGGGATATTACCTTACCTCCACCTGATGAGGTCTGGATTGGCTCGGCTCACAATGGATACTGGTAGCAGGTTTTATTAGAACAGCATCCTTCTTACTGTACTCATTGTCGTATGTTTGGTCATAGCCCGGATCAATGTTTTCGGTTACACCCTGAGTTGTGGAAAGGGGGAGGTATGAAACAGTCAAATGTTGAGCAGGTGTCTCTGCTCCCTGTGGAAAATGTTTTGGATGCTCCGGCAGTTGTTCCTGTCGAGGTTTCTCACCTACCTGTACACCCTGTTTTGGCTCCTCATGAGGGGCGGCCTGGCTCGGCTCCTCAACACCCCTTACAACCTTTATCTTTTGTTTGGAGAGATGACCAGGTGATGCATGGAATGGTTCCTCCTATTCTTTCTAACACTGATGGGGCTCGTCTATCTTCGGCCTCTCTTCCTTGTGCTTTGAATCCTGATAATACCTCTCTATATTCACATCATTCTAATACTGTTTTTGATACTCCTTTGGAGAATATTTCTAAAATGATGTCGTTATTGATGATAGACAGTTTGTGCACACCTCTTTCTTCATGGAGCCTCTTTCTTCATGGAGGAATTTTTGGTTGTCTTACTTTCGTTTATATCGGGACTTCTAACACTGTAAGATATAATCTTTGGCACAAATTATCTGATATGGGTGCTCTTATCCACCAGAATTGGTTGGTGGGAGGTGACTATAATATGATTATGCATGATTCAGAAAAATTGGGTGGTCGAAGAGTTGACACCACTTTGATGGATGAATTCATTGAAGCTATGGACTTGGCTGGCATCTCTAATCTGGGCTTTGTTGATTCTAAGTTTACTTGGAAAAAGGGCAAGCTTTTTAAACGCCTTGATAGGTGTTTTGCTAATCAATTGTGGATATCCTCTTATGGTTTCTCTCAAGTTCAGCATTTTTGCAGATCTGGTTCTGATCACAGTCCCCTCGTATCCTTTGATTTTTTCAAAAAGGTCTCCAAATATCATTTTTCATTATTTAAATGTTTGGGCTAGACATGATATTTTTTCAGAGTTATTGCTACTAATTGGAGGTGTGAGGAGGTGGGCAATGCTTGGTTCACTCTCTGGAAGCTCCATAAAAAGGTGGTTTCTGCTTTAAGATCTTGGAATTAGGATGTTTTTGAAGATGTTCACGCAAAAGTTAAGTGGGCTGAACAGAGGGTCAGTCTCTTACAGGCTCTTGATGAATCTTCTGACTATATTATTCATGAAATGTAGGAGGCTAATAAAGAATTATTGGAGGCCTCCCTTTGGGAGGAGGAGTTGTTGCAACAAAAAGCAGGGGAGACTCAATTTTCTCAAGGAGATAGAAACACCAAATATTTTCATGCTTTATATTAAACAACGAAGGGTCAATAATACCATTGTTAGAATTAAAAATCATGAGGGGATCTGGATCACTGGGGATGAGGAGCTTGGGGAGAGAGATGTTCTTTATTTTTCTAAACTTTTTTAGCATCATGAAACCTCAAGCTCTATTGATGCTTCATTATTTGATGATGTATGCCATCACATGGAGGATCTCAATTTATGTGGTATTCCCTCGGCTGAGGAAATTTATTCTGCACTTTTGGAAATCAATAGTAACAAAGCCCCTGGGCCCCGATGGTTTCACATATGCTTTCTATATTAAATGTCGGAGCATTGTTAAAGAAAATGTGGTGGAAGCTATCCAGAGTTTTTTTAAGGGTGAGACCCCAGGGAATTATTTCTCTGCTACTACTATTGTCCTCATCCTCAAAAACACTCAAAAAACCACTTGGGATCATTTTAGGTCTATTTCTCTGACTTCAGTTATATCTAAAATGATTAGTAAATTGTTGGTCAGACGGATTCAACCTCATCTCCATAAATTAATATCTTTGAATAAGTTTGGTTTTATTCAAGGGCGAGGGATCACAGATAATATGATGCTTTTGCAGGAACTTATTCTGGATATTGATAAGAAATGTAGAGAGGGAAATATGGTTACTAAATTGGATATTTGCAAGGCTTATGACTCGGTTAGTTGGGATTTTATCTTGCAAGTTCTTAAGGCTTGGAGCTTCTCTCAGGATTTTTGCAAACTAATTATCTCATGGCTTCATTGCAATAAATATAGTATCCTCATTAACGGTCAATCTCAGGGTTTCTTTAGTGCGGGTCGTGGGATTAAGCAGGTTGACCCCTTATCCCCTACCATCTTCATTTTGATATTTGATTATCTCTCTCGCCTTTTAAATGATCTTTTTAGGCAAAACCACACCTTACAATATGCTAATAAATCCAATACGTTGGTTACGCATCTGGCATATGTCGATGACATGATTTTGTTTTCTAATGCTAGCAAAAAAGCGGTAAGGAAAATACACCGTTTAATGGAAGATTTCCAATCTATTTTTGGGCTCCTTTTTACTGCAAATAAATGCAACTTATATATGGGGAACACGGACACTCGATCTATGTGTGTTGGATTGCCAACTTTCTCACTTCTCTCTTTCAACCCTTCATCTTAAATATCTGGGGGTTTTTTTTTTTTTACTTAAGGCAGGAAAAGGCAGATTCAGTTTGATGAAGTGGTCGAAAAGGTGCGAAAAAAAAAATTTGGATTGGAAAAATAACTTCCTCTCTTTTGGGGGTAGAATTACTTTACTCAGAAGTATTTTGCATTCTCTTCTTTTATATACCCTTCAAGTTTTCCAACTTAAGAAGAGTACCCTGTTGAGCCTCGAAAGATGTTTTAACAAGTTCTATTGGGTGGGAAATCATTCAGGTAGAAGATAGATGCCTTGAAAAAATATTTGCAAACCAATTTATGCTGGCGGTTTGGATTTTAAATCTCTGCATCATATTGTTGATATTAACATTTTTAAGCAATGGTTTAATTTCCGGAAATGGTATTCTTTGTGGGCCAAATTCATGCTTGGTAAATATTGCCACTCCTCGCATCGTGCTCTGATTAATTGGAGGTTGGGGGATTGTGGAAGAGGATGCTTCATATTAGAGATTGGACAAAGGAGTTCATTTACTGGGAGGTGGGGAGTGGTAATATTTCATTTTGGCATGATTGTTGGTCTGATGTTAAGCTTGATATGAGGGATACAAGGTTTTCTAGCCTTCTGGTTTCTGACACCTGGGTGGATGGTCATTGGAATTTCCCTTTCCTCCTTAGCTTTTGGGGCTTGAGGGAGCTACTTTTATTACCACAATTTCTATTGAGCCTCAAATGCAAATACTCCTACTTTGAAATTTTCTATTTCTTGACTACCAAGTCATTATATTATTCTGCTTTACATAATTTTCATAAGCTCCCTTGGGGAGAGAGTGTTTGGAGTAGGGCTTTAGCCCCGTCTACGTCTTTCCTAGCTTGGTGGATCTTCCATTCGGTTATACCTTGTGATGATATTTTAAAATTGAAGGGTTAGCGACTTGCTTCACGTTGTTGATTGTGTAATGCAGCGGAGGAATCTATTGAGCATCTTTTCTTTTTATGTCCCTATTCACAGTTTATTTGGCGGATGGTTGGCCTTTGGTTTGGCATTATTCTGTATCCGGATCAGAATCTTTTTGTTACCACTCTGGTTTGTAATCCGGATCGGAAGCAGAAACATTTTTTACAAGTTTACCCTTACATTATATGTTGGTTTATATGGATGGCTCAAAATGATATAAAAAATGAGAGTAAAGAAATTCATAATACGATGGTTTTTAGAAATATAATTGTTTATGTTAACAAGCATTGGAGGATGGGTAATGCTAAACAATGTTTCTTTTCAAGCATCACTTATTTTCAATCTTTGGGGCCCACGGCTATAGTTGGGGGGAGGATACCGCAACTCCCAGTTTTGGTGAGATGGCGGCCACCTCCCACGGGGTGGGAAAAGTATAACACTGATGGGAGCTGAAAATTTTGCAGTGCAGGTGTCGGAAACTGTATTATTTTCTTTTCATCTCTCTGTTTCTCTAATACTCCTCTTGAGGCAGAGGCTCGGGCCATCTTGACGGCTGTCATGATAGCTCATTCACTTAGTTGGCATTTTATTATCTTTGAAAGTGACTCTGGCATTTTGGTTGATATTCTTGCAAATGGAGCTAATGCCTCCTGGGATATTCTCGATTACATTAAGAGGATTAAACTATTAACCTCTCATATGTCTATTATTTGGAGGTTCATACATCGTGAGGGGAATAGACCCACAAATTGGCTTGTTATTTTTGGTAGCACAAGTTACAATTGAGGGCCCAAACATGGCACCCTGTCAATACTTATATATAGCATTTTATATATTAAATTAATTAAAATCTCAACATTTACCTTTAAAACCTTGGGCCCTTCCCTAACACACGGACAGGCTCCCCCTTCCTCCTCTTCCATTACATGCGAGCACAGTGCACGAAGCTTCTTGACCTCCCCTCTTCTCCTCTCTTCGTCTTCGATTGTGTTAGGCTAGGGTTTGACAATCTCCCTCGCACGAGAAGGGCGGCTCGGTATTGCCTTCCTTTGCTCAAAAACGGCGTCGCGCACGCAACAACAATGCTTCGACTCTTCTCTGGATTCGACAAAGAATGATGCAGCATCACCTAAACTCATGCCTCCTCTTCTTCTTCTTCTTTCGAACTTGGACATAATGACTTCTCCTCGGCTTGATAGTGGTGTCGGATGCAAAAGTGTCGACAAAGCTGCTGACTAGGGCTGGAAACGACCCCACCACCCTTCTTCTATCTTTGATTTCTTCTTCTCGTGCTCTCTTTCTCGTCCGCTCGCTCTCTAAAGGTTAAGGATGAAAGGACTGTAGAAGCCCACTCTCGACTCTAATTAAACGAACTGTCTCAACGTCTAGTTCGAATCGATACACCTTATTTCATATATATTTATTATTCTTACTATTATTATCGTTGATATTTAGAAAAATGTGGAATAAAACAGAATAATTTTCTTGATATGAAAAGGGGTATAAATAACTCTTACATGAATCCTAGAATACGAAAGAAGATTAAAGAAAATAAAATGAAATGACATATATAACTTCTAAAACTCCAATTAATCAATTCATATTAATTATATGGAAATAAATAAAATAACATAAAATAGGAAAACTTAAATAATGCATAATCCAAGAAAATAAATATATAATAAGAAAGGAAATAATTCATAATCTAAGGAAATAATTTATTCCACATAGCTTCTCACAGAAATAAATTATTTCATAATATAACTTCTAACACTTCCCCTCAATTTGAAATGTGATTGAATATTATGTTCAACTTGGATTTTGAAACATCAAACAATAGGCGAGGAAGAAACTGTGAGGTAGAACTTGAAGTTTTCATCCCGTACTGTCGTACCGTTGTTGTTTTTTACTGCAAGTTCTGTAGTGTCTATAGGTAGGCAGAAGACTCCTACAGATAATGCCACAGGAGAGTTTGAAAGACCTAAAGCTAGAAAAACTGACTTCTAGTTGATTGTGGTTATCTTTGATTGCAGTTCCTACAATGTTTGTAAGCAGACAGAAGACTCCTATATGTAATATTGTAGAGGAGTTTGCAGTGAAGTAAACGACCTGCAGAATAAACTGTAAGGTATGATTTTTAAAAAAAAAGAAATAACTCTAGAGGTAGGCCTTGATGCAGGAAAAGACTCCGGAAGAGAGTCTGCTGTATGAAGAATTTCGGAGGAGGAACAGCTGCAGGAATAGTTCTAAATGAGTCTCAGATACAGGAAAAAGCTCAGAAGGACCTATAGAAAATTTGAGAAGTCGGACAACTGGAAATCGAGGAAGCCGGACTGCTAGAAATCAAGGAAACCGGACTGTTAGACACCAACAAAACAAACTATTGGAAATTTGGACAACTTAAGGAAATCAAGAAAGTTGGACTGTTGGAAACTAGAAAGTCGGACTGTTGCAGAGAACAAGCACCAAAAAACAACGGGAAGAACCTTTAGGGCAAGCTACACCTCCAGAGGGTAGGGACCTACAGAAAATTAGAAAAGTCGGATTGTTGCAGAAAACAGGTGTAAATTACCAGCGGGAAGGACGTCTCCAAAAGAGGGTCAACCATTGCTTCTCTCTTCTCTGATTGCTATGTTCATCTCCTCACCAACCAAACGAGAAACAAACATTGCAAGCACTCTGCGAGGTTGCATACAAGCGACCATCGAACGTTTCTATAAGAATTTCTTTTCTAAAGCAAATTGAGAAATATTGGAAAATTGAGGAATCTGGGTGATCTTGCCATTCCCAGTTTCCCCAACAAGAATAAGGGTCTAGTTGTCACGGAGAACTTGAAGGAACTCATCTTTCTGCTGCCACACAAGAAGTGTCTTCCTTTTTTCAAGGATGTTGAGGTACCTTTGCGAGTAGGTATTTCCGGTCCATCTGTTTATCGTCACCGGCAGAAGGGTCGCCGCAGTGACACCAACTAACGAACTATTGATCCTAGACATTAACGCCACCATTGAAGGATTCCTATTGCAGGAGGAACAGCTAGTGACGGGAAATCCTCTAGGGAAGGATCAGGCTGCAAGTGGGCTTTTAAAGGTGACAATATCAATAAAGCATCTCTGGAAGTGCATGTATTCAGAGATTATCATATCGTTCTCCTTTCTTGGGTGCTATAGTGAAACAAAAAATATCTTTTACAAGATTAATTTATCATTTTCATCTATAAAACAACAATATTGCAACATTGAGATCTCTCAAACAAGATCCAAAATCTCTGCTTGTATGTAGCTCTATTATGTTGAACGAACCTAGCTGATACAATTCCAAAGAAGAAATAATCTTTTCAAAAATATGAACGGGATATATGGCGAACTCAGTTACTAGCAGAATATATGAAGGTTTTGCAAATTCCTAAAAACCTTGAAGCACGAATTTTCTTGATATGAGAATAGTCATTTCGCTTTTTGGTTTTCCTTAAGAACAAAACATCGCCTAAAAAATCCTCTAATGCTCATAAACAGGAGAAGGGGTCGCAGCAAACCAGAAATTGGTTGTGTCCTGGAGCAGCGAATTGAAGTAATTTACTGCAGGAAGGAGCAGCAGCAGAACCTAGAAAGAGAAGCACCAGACTGAAGCAATCCTTGGAATAGAGGCAGAAATCTACAAATTTACTGCAGTAAGGAACAACAGTAGAACCTTCAGGGAAATTTTAAAAAATCGACTGGCAAAATTTTAGGAAATCAGCTGAGAAATTCCAAAAAAGTGGTTGGCAGCAAATCTTGGTCAGGTGGTATAAATATACTGTAGAAAATTAACTGCAGGAAATCACGAAGGGTTGGCCAGATGCAAGGCAGGCTAGCAGCTTGGAAAAACAGCTGTTAGGAAAAAATGCGTGAGGCCCTTCAGGGAGAGAAGAAAAATTATTGTTTCAAATACCAACACGAGTGTCCCTCCCTTCCTGCACAGAGGATGGCAGGAAGGGAGTTTGACGGTTCTGGATGGAGGATTAGAGACTAGAGTACGAAATTAGATTTTGATACCATGTTAAAAATCAGAATAATACGGAATAAAGCAAAATTTTTCAATTGATATAAAAAAGGATAAAAATAACCCTTACATGAATCCTAGAATAGCAAAGAAAATAAAAAAGAATAACATGAAAGAAAATACATAACTCTCAAATCTCTAATTAATCAATTCATATTAATTATTTGGAGATAAAGGAAATAACATAAAATATAAAAACCTAAAATAGGAAAGAAAATAAATATAAAATAGAAAATGAAATAACTCCTAATCCAAGGAAATAATTTATTCTTCATAACTTCTCACAAGAATAATTTATTTTCTAATATAACTTCTAACAATTATAATTATTATTATTATTATTATTATATCTTTTTCAGTTATCAGAGCATGTACCCAAAACAACGCTATTAAATAATAATAATGTCATGCTCCTTAGTTGAAGCCTACTCCAAGAGCAATCCCACCGTTGTTAATTGATTGCCCATGCACGTTTACACAAAAGGCAAGGCCCATATAGCAAATGGTTTGAACCGACCAGAAGAGAGGGGAATAGTAAATAGCCTCAAAAGCTAGTTAATGTCTTGGTAATCCCGTATTCTTAAAGAGCATCTTTATTAGGACATTAACATAGTACCCATAGTAGTGGGGGTCTAATGGTTGATGAAATTCATGAATTCTTCTCAATGAAGCATTCCCCTTATCGGGCTCTCTAGAACCAAATTGCATGAGTTCTTTATAAAAATTAATTTTGGAGAGGAGATGCCTGTACTGCTAGTACAGTTTCTCCTTAGACTGGATTCCTAATAATATCATCAACATCACTAGGAGAATAGCACCTTGACAGTGAGCTCTCAATTGCAAAGGCATTTGTAGCCAATGTGCCTCCTGCCTCCTGGATGGTTGGATCGGGATTAGGAGTAGCATTAGCCCTTTCATTTGGTTTAGCTCTTGCTTCAGCCTCAGAATTCTTGTTATGTGAGGGATGGAACTTGAGGTAGGAAACAAGGATCCATGGTCTGTAGTCAATGCCACTGTGGAGAGGGGTAATGCTCCGCTCATCTCCTCTGACCATGATAAAGTTTGTTGCTCTCTCTTACATGGGAGGGGCTCTCTAGAACCCAATTGCATGAGGTCTTTATCAAAATTAACTTTGGAGATGCGGCTTCTGCTAGTATAGTTTCTCCTTAGATTGGATTCCTAATAATATCATCTACATCACTAGGAGAATAGCTCCTTGACAATGAGCCCTCATATGCAAATGCATCTGTAGTCAACAAGCTCTTGCTTTCTGGATCGTTGGGTCGTAATTAGGAGTAGCATTTTCCCTTACATTTGGTGTAGCTCCCGCTATGGGGGAGCCTCACCATGGCCCTACAATTCCTCTCCCAATGACGCAGCTTTTTTTGACTAATCCAACCAGTTTAGCAGGGAATCGATCCAACAGAGGGGCGGGACAAGTCGTCCAGCCATTGGGCGGGAGTTACTGCTCCCGCTCCTCTCCCCTCCTTATTTGATTCTCTTCCATAGAGGGAATTCCATTCCTATTTTATTCCTTTTCTTTTTTATCCCCTTCCTTTTCTATCTGTTATTATCTATTATATGTATGTTGTTTACTTGCTTAAATTTCAGTTTTGATTGTTTTTTTTATTTCCGAGTCCTGCCTCCAGACATTTCTCCCTTCATAGGATGTATCCGACGGTAAGAAGGTGGTATGGTTATAACTTGTTTGAGATGGTGATTATCTCCGCTTCTTACCCTCTTACTTTCGTCTAAGCCACCCGCAGCTCTCCCTGCTCGTGGCAATTGTCCCTCCAGCCCATCCAGACATACCAAAACCTTCAGCTCCTTTCAAACCTATAGCAATTTCCTCCAACCCTACGAGACCGGCCACCCCAACTCTCATTCTTTCCAAATCTGCCGCACTGCCCTACTGCCCCCCCCCCCCCCTCCTTTTTCTCTCTGTGCGGGGTCTGTCGAGCGGT
>NW_018164530.1:1123080-1142337 GCF_001263595.1 Phalaenopsis equestris
CCCCCCTCCAGACCTGCTACAACCCTTCGCAACCTTCTAGACCCTGTCGCAGTTCCCTCCAACCCTTTCCAGTCCCTCAGCCCTCTCCAATCCTCGAGCTATTGCTGCATCACCCCGAGCAATCCACCCCGTGACTCACATCCTAGAGGACAATTTTTGTTTTGTACTATTTTGTTCTTATTTTGAGTAGCCTTCATTGTAACCATTGAATTCCAACAATAATATTTCATTTCTTTGGTGGTTTAAGTTAACTCCGGTATCATTTGGTATCAGAACTAGTCTAACCCTAGTTTTGTTCTAGGGTTTCCTCCGTCAATTTGTTTTTTCTTTTCTACCCACAACCAACCCATTCAAACCCAAACCCTAACCATGCCACCACGGAGTTAAATGCCAGAAACTACTCAGGATGAGATACAAAGGGTGATCCGTCGGCTTCAACAGAGGCTTATCGAAATCGATAAAGAACCCAAGGAGAGATTACCCTCGACCGTGATCAAAAGAGTCAAATGGGAGATAGGAACAAAGATCTAAATCCCTTCCACAAGAAAGACATCAGCGACAAGGAAAACCGGCCACGCCGCTTCGAAATTCAATATTAGAGAAGGCCTAAAGAAGAGCCCACATAAGGCGTGAAATAGGGACTTCGACATCAAAATAGATCTATTAAAGTTTGATGGAGGTATGGATCCATAACACTATATTAACTGACAACAATCAGTTGAAACAATCTTCGAATATAAAGATGTGTCAGAGGATAAGCGGGTGAAATTAGCAGTTATCAAATTGAAAAAGAGTGCTTCTTTTTATGGGAGAACTTATAAAAACAGGAAGAGAACAGGCATTGATAAGATTATCGTGTGGGAAAAGATGAAGAAAGTAAAGCAGAGGAAATACCTTCCACCTCATTACCGCTAAGACATGTTTCTGAGACTCCATAACCTGCAACAGCAGGAGGAATTCACAACTTAGTTCAATCAATTATAAATGAAATGCGAGTTGATCGAGCCAAAGGAGCACATTATAACCTAGTACCTGGGAGTTCTGAAACCAGCTATTAGCAATGTTGTGCAGTTACAGCCATACTAAAAACTTGGAGATGTTCAAACTCTACCCTTGAATGTAGAAAGATAACAAAAAACAAAGCAAGCAACAATCTTCACTATTGCGACCAACAAAGGTACCTTAAAAAGAACTAGCAAGATAAGAAAGGGGCATGACAAGACAAATCAGAGTGAAAAAAATTTGAAGAATGATAGCTCTTCCAGTATAGTACTAGTCAAAAAAAGTTTTAGGTGTCGCGGCCAGCTGTCCAACAAGCAGAGATGTCACATTCACGGATCAGTGCGTCGTCTAGAAGGTGGCGGACGAGGACTCAGAGAATAGTCCAGGGAAGAACTTTAGCTTCAGGGGGCAAAGGAGATTTGTTAATCATACGAAGAGTTCGTGGTCAGAGCCGAAACGAGAACAATCGTGGTTGAAGCACAGTTGCACCAAGTGCACAGTAAAAGGCATGGTTTGTAGCTTGATCATCAACACCGATAGTTGTGAAAATGTGGTCCCCACACTGACGGTGAAGAAATTGGGATTGTCCACATAAAAACATCCCTGGTCATAATCCCTTACCAAGTTGAAGAAGGGTGATAAGATATGGGTGGATCAGCAGTGCTTGGTCAAATTTTCAATTAGAGAAAAGTTACAAGAGCAAGTGAACTACGACTTGATTCCGATGGGCGCATGACATATTCTGTTAGGGAGGTCTTCGCAGTTTACCCACAAGACTCAGCACGACAACTTCAAGAATACGTACACATTTAAGAAGGATGGGAAACGCATTGTGTTGTTACTAGTTAAGGATGCAGAGGCGTAGGCGACAGAAAGGAGGTGCTAGTCCCAAGGGCCACCTTCATGCAATCAGTTTGAGATACTTTAGTGGCACTCGCATTAATCCTACAAGAGGGAATGAAGTAGGAGAGTGATACCAGTAATACTATAGCCATAACTACAGTACTTCCAGGATGTGACGACCAACAGTTTCCAGAGGGACTATCGCCACTGAGGGACATTCAACATGTCGTAGATCTTATACCTGGGTCAATGTTGATGAACCGGCCCACCTACAGATTGAGGTTGCAGAGTACGAGGACTTGCAACGATAGTTACAGGATCTCGTCGTGAGAGAATTGGTCAAAGAGAGTACCAGTCCATGTATTATCCTAGCCCTAATAGTAACAAAGAATGGTTCTTGGCAAATGTGTATTCACAGCAGGGTCATCAACTAAATTACCATCAAATACTATTTCTCATACTTAACCTAGATGATCTCTTTGACTAGTTACATGGAACCACCGTCTTTTACAAGACAGACTTACACAATGGGTATTACCTGATCCAGTTGAGGCAAGGAGATAAGTGGAAGACCACATTCAAGATACAAAATGGTTAATACGAATGGACCATTAAGACCTTCAGCTTATCAAATGTGCCCAGTACTTTTATGAAGATAATGAATCAAATACTCCGTGCGTACATTGTGAGACTTATGGTGGTCTAGTTTGAGGAGGAACATTTACAGCACACGAGCACAGTATTCGAGGTGTTGTGCACAGAGAAGTTATATGCTCATTCTAAGAAGTGTCGCTTCATGCCAGATCAAGTATGTTTTTTGTGTTATATCTTTTCTAGTTCGGGCATTCAGATGGATTCGACAAAAATCAAGGTTATTGTGAGTTGGGTCGTACAACATTCATCAAGCTGAGACGGTTTCTAGGACTAGTGTTGTTTTACATGTGATTCATTGGGAGCTTCAGTACTATCACCGCCCTGCTGACAGAACCTCTGAAGGGAGATGAATTCCAATGGACAGAGGCATCTCAAAATAGCTTCAAGACACTCAAGGAAAAGGTGACCCAGGCGCCAGTCTTGGTATTAACAGACTTCAACCAGTTGTTCAAGGTAGAGTGTGACGCATCCGGCGTGGAAAAAGGAGCAGTGTTGAGCCAGGGAGGTCACCCCATCACCATTTCAGCGAGAAGCTGAATGATTCTAGGAAGAAATACTCAATGTATGAAAAAGAGTTTTGTGCTATTGTGACAGCTCTAGAGCACCAGAGCCACTACCTACTGACAAGTGAGCTCACATTATTCACAGACCACGTAGCCTTGAAATTCTTGAACAACCACAGTAAGTTGAAGCGCCGACATACAACTTTGGTTGAGTTTCTAGCGTCATTCGAGTTTGTACATAAACACAAGGCAATGAGCCAAAACCGCGTAGCAGACGCATTGAGTCATGCTCACCTGTTAATCACGTTGATGCAGACTCTAGTTATGGGTTTTGAGATTTTAAAGGGCTTGTATGAGGAAGACGAAGACATCAAGGAGATATGGGAGAAGTATCAGGAGAAGCCTACCAAACAGTACTGCAGATCCGATGGCTACTTGTTCTACTAGTGTAAATTGTGCATTCCTAGATGCTCACTGAGAGAAGCTGTTGTTCAGGAGAGCCACAGTGGAGGACTGGTTGGACATTTTGGCAGAGACAAGATGTTTGTACCTCCAGCTCCTTCCATCGTTCACACGACTACTGCCCAGAAAGTGTCCACCTTTGTCGCTCTCACCCTAGAGGACCGTTTGTGTGTTTTGTGTAGTTTTATTCTTATTTTGAGGAATCATCGTTATAACCTTTGAATTCAAGCAATAATATTTCATTTATGTCGAGCTTTAGGTAAACTCTGGTATCACCCAACCCATAGGCCTCCTTATGGATAGTGGCTACACCTGGCCTTACCGAATAAAAATACAAGCCTCAATAAAAATACAAGCCTCAACCTTCCCTAATATAACTCTGGACCAAGTTCTTGAAAAAATGAATCAAGAAAAATCTAAAACTGTGCCAAATTCCAAGGCATATCCCTATGGTTTTGAAGCTTAATATACCCACCTTAAATCAGCAAACTGATTATAATCAAATCAAATCAACTCCTAGGAAGCCTTGGAAAGTTGTGTGTCGGCCGTTTTTAACTTTTGTGATTTGAAAAATTGATGATTTTGTGATTTTTAAAAATAATTTAAATATGAATATAACCCTTTATTATTTTTTTAAAAGTAATATTTTAATTTTAAAATAGGTGAGACCAAACGGGTCTCATATTTTAAATAGTTTAAATGATTGAATACAATACTACAGGTAATACACTTATTCCGAAGAAATAAATATATCACTTGTAATAGGGATTCAATCACCTAGACTAACGAATTTTTGACATTTATTTTGATCTGCGAAATATTTTACAAAAAGGCCAACAAGTTCCCCTACCTAACATAAAAAATTAGATACGGTTTATTTTATCTGGGTTTCAGGTTCCCTATAGAGGCAAGCCCCTATAGTTAATTACATCTTAAATGACTGTAGGTCACTTAAGAAAACTCTCGATTAAGATCAAGTGATTTTGCTTTCAAGATTTCAAAGTTTAGGTTTTCACGATTGGACATGTGAAAATCAAATGAGAATGGCTCAAAATAGAAACAATTATTTAAGGAATCCAAAGGGAAAAAAAGTATGGGATATCACAGATCTAGGGGAAACCCTAAGGATATCCCAACTATCCTAATGTTCGGCTTTATGTCTTTGAATTGATGCTTATTTGATATTTCAATCCTGCAAATTATTTAAGATTTAGGACTTATGTTTACACAATATCGAACTGTGCAAATAGCCTAAAAAGATATGAGGATTTACGTCGTACCGCATGGTAACCTCGGAATCCTAAAGTGTTAGGACTTATAATTACACAACAAAATTGTGCAAAAGCTTGAAGGGTGATCATATGGGTTGTTATTTAAACTAAATGAAGTGATAGGCGATGTGAAGATGTTTGTGTGATGTGTTTTAATGTTTTTGCTGTTGCAAATCCATCTTGAAATTGTTTTTCGTCGTGCTGCCCACGATGTTTGCTCCAAACTCTTCGTAGTAGCACCTCCTGGTTTAGTTTGAGTTTTGAAAAGGCACCTAACCACTAGGTTATTCTATACTAAGACATAGCGTATCAAAATAACTAAGCATGCAGTGTGAAAGAAAAGTAACAATGTATTGTACAGAAAAGAGGAAAGACAGTATAATATGCTGAGAAAATAATATAACAGGCTATGAAAATAACATAACATGCTTTGAGATAGAATGTTGTAATATAAATTAAACTTGTACACCTGAGGGATTCATTGCTCCTTTAAATTTAGCTATTATGCGCTGTGTAAAAGAGGAAAGTATGACCTGAAAAAGACTTAACAGAAACAGGTAAATTGTAGGAAAAAGACAATCAAATAAAATAAAATGCAATATCACATATAAAGGACCAAGAATAGGAAATTCATATGTGATATTGGAATGTCCCCAATTGCCAGGAGGATTTGAGTGTAAGACAAACTCAAATCCCGGAGCATTGAGTTTCAGTTTTGGTCAAGTTAAGATAAGAATTTCATTATTTAATCTAATTAAATCAGTCATGAATCACAATCTAGTGCACCCTCGTGCCTAGTGTCCTAGTTATCTCATGAACTGGGGTCAGGTGTCTGGCTTCTTAGGATCATTTGAACATTAGGATGATGGACTCTCTCAGGGTGTGCTCCTAAGATCTAGGAAGTCTATACTTTAATCTGGGTCTGAAGTGGTTCCAAAGTGTCTAACCTCAGTTAAGTGTCCTTTCAACTAACCCTTAAACATCTTTAGATTAAGCTTAGCTCATCATCAGGCTCCTAAAACCTAAAGGGTAAACTTATAGCTTTGGCAAAAGGGTTGTGAAGTGTGCTTCAAACCTAGTTAGGGTAGTTGGATTTAAGTTGATTCAAAGCTTAAGGGACCTAAATGTAAGTCTAATGATCTTTTAATCCATGTCCCTAATTGTTACCTAAACTCTCACTTTCTTCGAACCCCCAAATATTCTTCCAATTTACAGTTTTATCTTTCATATACAAAAAGAAACGGTAGATGGTTCACTATTCTATTCCCTTTTAGGTTTTATCGTCTCGAAGATAAAAATCTTATCTTTAATTTTCTCTCTCTTTCTTTTTCCCTCATATTTCCCTTAAGATTATGAATCATTTTTTAATATAATTAAATCGAAAATTCTCATTTTTAACTTAACCGTTAAATAAAATAAAATAAACGAAAAGGAGACCGATCCATTTTTAAAACAAAGTTGAATCAATAAAGATTAAAACGAAATCATGAATGTATCGGTCTAAAACGTTTAAATTCGTTAAAAGGAAATGGTCGGATCAAGGAAATGGTCGGATCAATTAAAAGGAAATGGTCGGATCAATCCCGAGAAGGATATCTTTTCCAAATGTCAATATTGCATATTTCTAAACCCCTCATGAATTCAATTTATATCAAATTTATAATTTCTTGAAATAAAGTTTCAAAAACTTTTCATCTGTCACAAAGCAAAAGAGAATAATTCATAGGGAAAGTTCCCAAATTTTCAACCGCCCTCCCCATACCAATTCCATTCAGCTCACAAACAACCTCACACGTAAAACTAGGGAGAGGAGCAAAAACAGTCACCAAACCGTGGCCAAGAAAATGGGCAAATTGAGTCCAGCAAATGAACAGAACCGAATCCAGCGAAAGGGAGTAAAAAAAACAGAGAAATATTTCAGGTAAATCGAACTCACTAAATGAGTCAAAACAAAGCCATAAAAATCAGATTCCATGAAGCCAAAACCGAGCCCAAGAAAAGGGCAAACCTAGTCCAATACATGGGGCAAAATAAAAAGTGTGAAATGAGCCCCCAAACATATCTTTCCATAGACATAAAACAATTTTCGGCATATACTCTAGTAAGAGGCAGCAAGAGAAGCATGAAATGAACCCCAAACACATTTTTCCAACTCATAAAATAATTTACAGCATGTATTTTATTAAGGGACAGCAAGAAAAGCAATATATGAGCTCCAAATACATTTTCCAGCTCATAAACATAATTTCTTGCATGTATTTTATCAAGGGACAGCAAGAGAAGCAATATATTAGCTCCAAATACATTTTTTAGCTCATAAACATAATTTCATGCATGTATTTAATCAAGGGACAGCAAGAGAAGCAATATATGAGCTCCACATACATTTTTCATCTCATAAACATAATTTCCTGCATGTATTTTATCAAGGGGCAACAAGAGGAACGAAACATAAGCCCCAAATGCATCTTTTCCAATACATAAAATAATTTTCAACATGCAGTTCTTACTTTCAAACATTTCAAGCAACGAAGGTAATAGAGGCAGTCCCCAAATATGTTTTTCCATATATATTTCTAAAAGAATAAAATGCATTCCAAGACCACCCAACGATTTCAGATTTTTGCAAATTGAGTACTAACGGTCTCTGAATTTTACAAATTAACCACTGAAAGTTCCATATCTTTTTGCAAATCGGACACCAAAGGTACAAGTATTGAACATCAACAAAAGAGTACTTTAAATCCCATAAGAAAAGTGTCCTTGAAAATTTTAGAAAATACAAATCTTGGAAGAATTTTATCAAAACTCATGTGCTAAATTTGTAGGTATATAAGAATTGCATGGCATGCATGTAAATGATTAAAATTCAAATGAAAGAAGTGTAAAAGCATAGGAATTACGTGACATGCATCAAGAGTTCTCCAAAACAAACTAGCAAGACTCCCGAATTCCAAGCAGTAACTTTCAAATCTTCACATAAGAGAGGGTATCACACTTCTCATATTTTTGCAAGTTCATAGTTATGAAAAGAATAAGAAGAAGAGCTCCCATGATACGAAATTTGTCATAACCAAACTGCCAAAGAAGAGGAAAATTATAAGGAGCTTACCTCAACTGACCACTAAATCAGAAATGATGAAAGCAAGAAAACCCAAAACAAAAGTTCCAGAAAGGAAGTAAGCTCCACCGAAACTTCAGCCTTGAAAGTTCCCCACAGCATTTCCAAGAAGGTCTCAAACACACAGGTAATGAACAAATCAAAGAAAATTTTAAGAGAAAATTTCGGCAGCACCTCCACTCTCTTCAAAATTTTCGGCCAAACTCAAAACCCTCCCCAAGTGGGGTTTTTATAGCAGAGAAAGGAGCAAAGCAACCACCTACCAGCCTCCTTGGTCAGCAAATCAGGTAAAGGGAGAGGATGAGAATGATTTAAGGCAAGAGGAAATGCAGCCTAGGGTAGAGGAAGAGTCGGCCAGGTGGAACTTCGCAGTTGGATGACTGCTCGGTCGAGCAGAGCTCGAGGAGACGAGCCGCGTGCGCGAAAGGCAGCGGAATGCCGTGTGTGAGGAGAAGAAGGCGAGCCATGGCGCCGCTTGATCGGCTTCGGTGCGGTCGATTGGAGGAGCTAGGGCACGGGCACGGACGAGAGGGAGATGAGACGAGCGCAAGACCGATCTAATGGAGAGTTTAATCGTGCGGGAGAAGGGAAAATAGAGATTAGGGTTTTATAAATATTATATAATTAAAAAAAATAAGTATGAAAATACTTAATTTTTAAAGTAAAAATTTAATTTGCACATTTTAATTTATGTGTGAAATCATTGCAAATTGGATGTCCTTTTTAGGTAATTCTGACGTTCTGGACGCACTGGCACGGTCCGTTTCGCCGTAGGAGGTCATTTTGACAAATTTATCGATTTGCATGTCAATTTTCTCGTCGAAAATATAACAATATGGGTGTCATTTCCTACCAAAATTGGTGTCCCGGACGCGTTGGCGCAGTCCAATTTATTGTCGAAGGTCATCCGGAGAAGCTCGCATTTTCACCCGTCCTTTAGGCTTAATTGAAGTCCGATTTCGTGCAATTCAATGAATTTTGTGCATTTGGTGTATGTATGTGACGAAAAGGTCATGACGATGTTTTCCTAAGGCTTGGAGTCCTATTAGGAACTTTTCCCTTGAGTCTTCACAAAATAGCCCATAACCGCTCGTTCATAAGACGATGGTCTTGTGCCAAAAATGCTAGATATCAAAGAAAAATAATAAGTGGTTAGAATTTCTAAAAGGGTAGGTCATAATTCTAGTTTTCTAAGACGATCAATAGGAACTCCTAGAGCTAGATCCTAGGATCCTAGAAAAAGAAATGACCTCAAAAATGAGGTCAACACTGTGACAGTTAAATTTTGATGGACCTTTCTTTGGCATTTAAGCCTCGCCTTTAAAAAATAAATCAGCAGAACAAACTCATGGCTATCAAAGCACCCCAAATTTTATCTACTCAAAGACAACAAATTTGGTAAATCAAAGGCTACTTAGGTCTACCTAAAGAACACCAAACTAGACTTTAACTAATCTCATACCAAAGCTATTTAGTTGAAATAAACCAAAATCTAGCATAAAACAAAGGCTTATTTAGAGCTCCGTGCTCAAAGCAACTTGTGAAAACATCAAAATATTCTGTCATGCTTATGCTAATTTTTGTGGCAAAAGATTAACCCTTAAAGACTATCCTACGTCCAATGAGTGATATAAAAACGATAACATAATAAAAGAGTGCCACAACAAACGACATAAACATAAAACCAAAATCCAACATGCTAAGACATCCACCCCATAGAGTAAACTAAGGTTCATTCTTCTAAAATCAAATCATTTATGCTAGAACTAAGCTATTGTTGGTCATATTTATGAACCACAATTAATCATGCCTCATACCTTTTAGCAGTTCAGTCAAAATGGTAATGTAAATCTTTTCATAGTGAAAAGAACAAGAATTCCACCATGAGTGGCCCTATGATCCTATCCATGGTCTATTGGACTAAGGTCCACAACTAAAATTTAGTCAAGGCACCACGTAGACAAAAAGTTGAGCTAGTCTGAGGTTGCTTATTAAACCAATCAAATTCCAACATCTCTCGAAGTCAAACTAAAAACAATTTATGGTCATGACATGACCATGAGCCCTTAATGGTCATGTATAGCATTTTTGTCCCATGAGCCCTTTGAAAACCATTCAATCAAATCGGTATGAGAAACCCCATGGCAGTGAACAAGTAGCGTCAACGTCGAAATTACATCTTGTACAAACACTTCTAAATCGATTTACTTGGGATACTTGAGAGGAGGGAAACTACGGTTAATCAAGCTCAATAAACAATACAACTCAAAAGTCCTCTAATATTGGCAAATTGAATCAACTAGAAAACATAGAATAACAAAATCATGGGATCTTGGTTTAATCTACCTCCATATTTCCAACCATCACCCATTTAACCAAATTTAAGCCTAAATGTTCTAGCCTAAGATACATTCTTAATTCAGAGTATCCTCCAGGGCTATTAACTATATGAGTTTACGCCTATAGACAGTCTGAATCTTATATCTAAATAAACTGTGATCTATATAATAATATGGGAAATTTAATTAACTGTATTCAATCTACCTAAAGAAAACCAACCCTCAAGTTATTCTACACTAGGAAGGCTTAAAGGGGCAGCTTTTCCAAAGCAGTTAACGCAGTATGCTAAATCACTCATTAACATGATTTCTGTTATCCAAAACAGCTATAATGTTATACTAGAAATTAAAGGGGTCAAATGCAAACAACACATTCAAATCATTAATGTGCCGAGAGAAATTTGAATAATGCTAACCACAAGCCGGGTTTGGCGAACCAACATGACCAACTAAGGTGTCATCCTCATCCATATTACTTATTACACAAGATGTCTCTGTCATCCCATAGCCTTCGATGATACGGCCCCCAAAGCATCTGCATGAATTTGCAAAAATAAGAGTTGTTGTAAGACAAGATGTCCTATAATAACACTTCACAAAAAATAAGCCAAACATAAAAGAGGTTCAAAGTGTATACATTTTAAGAAATTCCAAAACATCTGGAGATAATGGTGAGGCCCCTGAACACATTAATCGAATCTGGCCTCCAAGTTTGTCCTTAATTTTGTTGAATACCAATCTATCCCAGATTGGAGATGGTTTTTTCCCTGAGAAAATTGCATAAAATAACCAATTATTAAAATATAATATAAATGATTCTTTAAGAAATTGATAACATAATTAAAAAAACATGGTTTTTTTCCTTTTTTTAAACAAAAGGAAAACTATGTATAAAACAAACAAAATCACTTTTTCATGCGCAATTAGTCAATAGAATATGTAATAAATTGAACATCCTCCATAAATTTCTTTCAATCCCGCTACACAGATAAATATTCGTCAAAGAAAAAATACATGAATAAAAAAAATCCAAAAATCAAGTAGTATCCTATTCACGAAGAAGAAAACTATCCACTGTCACAAAATATCATGTCAAAGATGTACTTTGGAGGCCTCACGGAATATGGACGAAAAACAAAAGATGCTAAATATTTAGATGGGAAAATTTTGTATTAAGATATCTAGAATAAATATTGATTAGGATAGCTCTAAAAGCAAATGAATTTGCCTTGAACTTAGTGTAATATATAGGTAATCAATTAAAATTTTTATTGCACTTATCAAAGCAGCATCAATGAATTTGAAAACCATCCTGACAAAAAAAACTTGATTTCTTGTTCTCATTTTTTTTCCTATTTGACTGCATCATAATAACTAGATCAATGGAAAAATATGAGAACTATGTTAACATAGTTCACAAACAAAACATAGACAATTCAAAATAAGTAGATTAAAAAAATAGAAAAAAAAGGAAAATACTAGCCTAGAATGAGCAACTAATATGGTAAACTGCTATACCTCATCTTTCACAAAATGGAACATGTGATTTGGAAAATTTGAAATGGTAACCAATTACTATCTTTAATTTTTGAATAGGATATGCAATGAATGTCAACATAATACAAAAAGAATGCCTAAATAAAGCACATTTTTCAAGGCAACTCCCCCAGTACTCCGAACACAGAACTCGTCATCTTTTTATTCATACAACTTGGTTAATTTTTATTATATGGCCTTCCAAGGAAATGTCATTTTCCGACGTCACGGACGTGCTTCCTAGGATACATTGTTTGAGCAATTGGCATTGAAATAGATCCAATTAGTATAGAGCCAATTGTGAACTGGCTCAAACCATAATCATTTACTTAGGTGCATCAGTTTCATGAGTTGACTTCAATTTACAGAACGTTCGTCAAAAAATTTTCACTCATCGCTAATTTGCCAATCAAGCTTCTCAAGACATACATGTTTTCATGATCAAATGAGGCGCAGGGTAGTTTTGATGCATAGAACCAGCTAGAATCTCAAATTTCCTTCATAGCTCACCAAATTTCAGTAACAATTTTGACCACGCCATCTACTCTCCCAACAAGATCATCAGATGGTCGATATTTAATTCGACCAAATCATCTAAGATGAGTCTCTCTAATCTTGTCACCACTGAAGCTACACCAACCCTTTCACAAATATAATCATTTCGTTTCTCTAAGTGTAAAGCCACCTAAGTGTAAAGCCACTCATCCATCTAGGCATTCTCATCTCAATAATACTTAAATTAATTTTATGTTTCTCTCGTATATACAAACATTATGTAACATAAAGCAGCACAGGTCTCACCACCATCTTATAAAATTTTTCTTTAAGTCTAACAGGTACCTTTTTATCACAAAAAAGACCTAATGCATTCCTTAATCAACGTCACTCATCCACCATCACTTTGAATAATAGAACCAACATATCTAAAACGTTCAATCCTTTTAATTACTTGATCACTCATTGTTATAACGCCACCACTAAATTTACTACAACTAAAATTACATTCCATATATTCAGTTTTAGATCTACTCAAACAAAAGCCTTTAGACTCTAAAGTTAACCTCCATAATTCAAACCTCCATAATTACCTCCATAATTCAAGTTTTTCGTAACTCTTACTCTAATCTTATCCACGAGAAGGATATCATCAGCGAAAAGCATACACACAAATACATCCTCCTAATGTCCATTAAAGACATTCATAACTAAAGCAAAAAGATATGGGCTTAAAGTCAATTCATGATCCAACAAAAATAAGAAAATATTTGGTCAATCCACCCTCTGTTTGAACACAAGTAACACTTCTAGTATACATATCTTTAATAAATTGAATACAAGTCAAAACAACACATTTCTTTTCCATAACTGGCAAAATTACTTCTCTTCGAACCTTATCATAAGCTATTTCTAAATCAACAAAAATGATATGTAGATCCTCCTTACTCTCTTTGTACTTCTCTATTAAACCTCTTAATTAATGTATAGCTTCCACAATTGACTTGTCCTGCATATATCCAAACTAATTTATGATATATTTTTACCACTTCATAACCTATGTTCAATTACTCTCTCTCAAAATTTTAACGTATGAAACAATAACTTATATCCTCTATAATTTGAATGATCATGTGCATCCTCTTCATTCTTAAAAATAAGGATCAAAATACTCTCACTCCACTTCTCAGCCATCTTTTTAGTTTTTAACATAATATATAAAAATTTAGTAAGCCAAAATTTTCCAAATCTCCTACAGATTTATGCACTTCTATTGGAATACCATAGGGTCCTACTGATTATTCACCCTTCATTTTCTTTAAAACTTAAAAAAATTTATTATTAACGATATTAAGATTAAGTTGTTGCTGATTTTCATCGTTCGACCGTCTGTTCTCATTTTGGTTAATTTCAAACCCTACGTCAAGTCGTGACAGCCAGAACCATACTTCCAACCCTCCTGCCTCACAACCATAGCAAAACTGACTTTTAACTATTGTCTAGCCGCCATCCACCACCCTCGTCCTAGCCCCTATGATGCGGGGCTGCTTGAGGAGGATGGCCAAACTGGCCTATAGCTTGGGTCGGTCCAGCCTTCTGTTGGACCAGTCGGCCCTCCTGAGGACGCTGGAATTACTACCCCCCCTACTCCCACCCTTTTGTTCATTTTCCCTCCAATTCTTTCTTTCCTTTTCCCATTAATCACCTATTATAAGTCATTGCCTAATTATTTCTTCCCTTTTTAATTTCTTTCTTATCTTACAACATTATTTATTTTAATTCATAATCACTATTATATATATGTGAGAGTTTTGCTCAAGGAATTCAATTTTAATATTATTCTGAGTTCAAATTCTTTTGGGGATGTATCCGAGGAGGTGGAGCTTCAACTATATCCTAATCTGAGGTGTTGTATCTACTTCCATTTCCGGTTCAGCCCTCCCTCCACCCTCCTTCTCAGCCGCCAGCCTCCCACCACCGCCACCACCCATACAACATCCCAGCCTGCTGTCCGACCATTTTTGTCGTTTTTCGGTCATCCCCGCTAGTTCTCCAGCTAGCCATTTTGCAGTCCAGCCTTCCTACTTGCTGCCCCTTCTTACCACCCACTGTCCACCCTTTCCAACTATTGTCCGGCCGCCCCAAACTATTGTTTCACCTCCCCAGACCTGTCATTCAGCAACCAGAACCTGCCATCCAGCCTACCTACCACTCCAGTAGGCCGCCACCTTATTGTTGCCCAACAGGACTACCCTTTTCACGGTTGTGTTGCACATCGACCACCTTCTAGCACCCCTCCCGACTCGTCCCAGCAACTGCCTGGCTCTCCAAGCAGCCGCTCTAGCAGGCCATCTGGCCCCTTGCAGTAGGTTGTCCCTTCCCCTCCGGTTGTGTCTTCCAACCAGGAGCAGTCCTCCTTACCCTTGTCTGCGCCGCCACCATCGGCTGCTCCGTCCTTTCTAATAACCACCAGCATCAGCTTCTGTTGTCAACCCTTCTTCTGGACACCACCCACATCCGTTAGCCTCCCCGACGCCTCCACCACCTGCTGCCGCTTTTCTTGTCACCAGCAAGCCCAAATTCGCAACCAACATTTACGGATACTCGCTCTAGGCCTACCACAGATTGTGCTAGTCTTGTTTCTTGTTTGTTTCTTCGTTTGTTCCACTGTCATGCTGAACTTTGCTTGTACTTTGATTGCGTGATTAATAATATTTTTTTTATCATTGTCGCGGGTTATGTTAACTCTGGTATCTACCTATGGTGCCTTTTTATGTTTGTAGTCATCAATGTTCTGTTTGAAGGCCACCATTATAACATTTTTGAATTTCAACAATAATATTTTTGTATCGGTTGTGGTTTAGGTTAACTCCAGTGTCAGTTAGTATCTGAGCTAGCCTAACTTCAACCATATCATAGGATTTCCAAGCATTCGACCCTACTCAAGATACCTCCAAAAATTTTCTTTCCTACTCCCAAACCGTGAACAAATTTTGACCTAACCTTAATTTTCTTTCCTCCACCAAAAATTAGCAACCCCAAATTTATTTTCCTACACCTTCAATTAGCCACACACTCTCATTCACCTCCCAACCCTAAACTCTAGCGAGATACATGCTTGAGCCTACCTGGAAAAAGATGCATTGAAAGATCCATCGACTTCGGTGGAGGCTTACGGACATGGAGGACATGGAGGATGAAACCTAAAGGAAAATAACCCTCGATCATGGAAGGAAAAGTTGACGGGGCGAAAGTGACGAGAATTTCAACCACTTCCCGACGACTTCATCGAATAAAAGTGGATCTACCAGTGATGAAGAATAAAGGCCACGACACTTTGGAATCCAGTATCAGAGGACGCTACATAAAGAGGACATAGGGACTTCGAATAAAAGTGGATCTACCAGAGTTCGATAGAGGAATGGATCCCGACGACTTCATCGAATGGCTAAAGTCATTTGAGAAAATCTTCGAGTACAAAAATATATCAGAAGATAAAAGGGTAAAACTAGCAACCATCAAATTTAGAAAGAGTGGCTCTAAGACGTGAAAACTTGCAGAGGCAGAGAAAGAGAGAAGTGACAAAATTACCAAGTGAGAAAAGATAAAGAAGGAGATGTAGAGATATTGCCTACCACGTTACTACCGTCATAAGCTTTTTCTGACACTCCACCACATGCAGCAGAGAAACCTATCAGTGGAGGAGTTCACGACGCAGTTTGATCAGTTGCAAATGAAGTGTGAGTTAATCGAACCAGAGGAACACATCATAACCTGTTATATGGGAGGCCTAAAGCCCGCTACCAGCAACATGGCGTAATAGTAGCCTTGTTGATCACTCGGAGATGTCCAAACCTTAGTTATGAAGGCGGAGAGATAGTAGAAATAGAGCAAGCAACCACCATTAGTCATGCAGCCACCCGCTGTTGGAGACACTAACAGGAGCACACCTCAGAGAGTTGAGAAAATTGATTCAGATAAGGACAAAGCCACCCAGAGTGAGAAGAAGCCCGAGAAGAATAGTACGCCTATTATAGTTCCCGCACCAAAATGCTTTAGATGTCATAGATTTGCGCACATCGTCGCCAGTTGCCCGACGAACCGAGTCGTGTCTTTACTGAGTAGGACGTCGAGGAGATTAGCGATGAAGAAACAACTGAAGAATAGGGTAATGTGTATTATCTTTCACCGGATGAGGGCGAAATGCCCGTGGTTTTACGGGTCCTACAGACTGAGGATATTTGGATCAGCAATGGCTTTACCACAATAAAATCTACACCCGTTGCACCGTGAATTGGAAGGTATAAAGTCTCATCATCGATGGAGGAAGCAACAAGAACATGGTGTAGACACAAATGGTGGAGAAATTGAGCCTTAGGACTCAAAGTCACTCCCAACCGTATTCTATGACATGGCTACAGACGAACAGGTCAGCATCTGCATGATCAGGTTTGGTATGGCATGGTACACATGGATGTCTTCCACCTGTTGTTTCGGAGACCATGGAAATATGACCATAGGACTCAGCACAATGGGTTCAGAAACACCTACTCCTTCACCAACCACGGGAAGTGCATCATCCTTCTACTTTTTGCAGAATACAAGAATAGGGGCGTCCTTGCCAGTAGAGAAGCATCAGTGGAAACAATTTTGGTGATGATAAAGAATGACAGGGCCGAGACTTTGATTCAAAACAAGGGGTTGTCATAACAGAAACATTGCAGGATAGCACAATCGATATCTTACCACCATGGCCACCACCGTTCAAGGAAGCTCAGGTTACCCCCACTTAAGATCAGTTTGAGCCGACCATAGATTATTTTGGGAGACAATACAACCGACAGAGAGATCCAGGAGCTGCTAGAATTGTAGACGAAAAACCAAAAGCTTCGATGAATGAAACTGTAGTGGGATCTTGGGAGACTGGGGCGAGGATGCTAGAGTTTAACCGGCCCATGGTTCGGTAAGGGGGTGTCGGTTCAACAGGGAGGTTGAACCGACCGGCCCTAATTAGGGTTGGGAGCTGTCTCCCACCCTCCTAATTTTCTTTTTTATTATAAATAGGTCGTTTGTTATGTTAGGGTTTAATTTTTGCTGAGACATCTGTTTGGACAACTGTCGACATACCTTTTTTTTCCTTCTAGGGTTGTATCTAAGGATGAGTGGTGCTTTGGTTGTATCTAGCTCTGAGATGTTGATTATCCAAGACCTACTTCTCACCCGCAACCTTACTCTCATTGTCGCTATCATCGTACTTGCTGCACCTCACTCCAAGCACAGCAGTCTCTCCCCTTCTTCCCAGCTGCAGCCCCAACCCTCCTCTAGTCAGTTGTCGTCTTCTCTACGGCAGCCACCTTCCAAGTTCTCCTATAACCTCCTCCCATCCTCCCAGAACTGCCGCCTACTCCTCCAGCCTATCGGACAGCCGCCGCAACTGCTTCACCGGCTTTCCAGTTGTTGTCAAAACCCACTTCCAACCCTCCTACCCTCACAACCACCTCCAATCATACCCCAACCTGTTGTCCAACCATCATCCATTACCCTTATCCTCGCCCTAAGGTGTCTTCTGATTTTTGTAGTCCTCTATTTATTGTTTTGGAGAATCATCATTCTAACCTATTGGAATTTCAGCAATAATATTTCCATTTCAATTGTGATTTGGGTTAACTCTGGTATCATAAACAACTCTCCTAATCAAGAATTTAAAAAACCTTTTTAATCAAGAGTGTTATCTAACATGTCGGAGAGATAATTAACCATTAGCTTGTGCCCACATAAAGTCTCAAACTCAAATCTAAATAAATCATAATCTCATATTAATAAAAGTAAATGGAGGATGAGAATTCAAGAAACAAAACCTAAAGAGTTTGGAATAAAGATAAAAGTGATGATGATGTTAATAATGTGAGTTAAATACAAGGTAATTTATAACTGGATCTCTATGAACAAGAGGCTGCATCATGTTGGTCCAAATTTTTAAAAAACATGTAACGAGGATGAGTCAAATTATAATTTTCAATAGGGTTTTTCCATGAAAAATTCATCCAGAATCCTTTAGAATGCCCTTCACTTAAAAATAAAAAAAAAATTAAAAAAAAAACAAAGGGAATATTGGAGTCGAGCTAACAAAGTGGAGAATAAAGTACAACTATTACACTTGGTAACATCATTGCTAGTGAGCATGCATGTTATACTTATGCTTTCGTGTACCAATAATGAAGTTGAAAATTTCATCATAAAGGTTGGGTTTAGTAGTGAACATGTACATGTTTACAAATATTAACTTCGAAATTATATCAACATGTTTCAATCAAAGGTTTCCTGCATATGATTTTTTTTCAGGAAAAATCTGATGGCATTGTATAAGATTGTGCATGATGTTTACACAATGAATTAGGTTTCTAAGCTCAATTTTGACTTATTTACAAACGATTCTAAGCTTTACAGTGATTTGAATTAACTATGTAAATGTATTCTGTGAAAGTTAATGTTTTATTGGAATCCTACTTTTAGTCCCTATATAAATACCAAATATTATCATTTCTGACTATAAAGATATTTTTTTAAGAAAAATAAATATCAAATATTACCATGCTCTTTTTTACAGCTCGCCTTTTTAAACATTAAAAATACATCAACAAAATAATGAATTTATCCAATAATTGGTGAGACATGTGACTAAGCTCATTGAATGAATTTGAAGCATGAAATACAATATATATCATGAAAAATTAGCTTTTCCTGCTTTAAAGTATAAGAAAAATAGCTCGTTGTAGGGGCGTGTGTTGACCTCAATTTTCGTGAGGTCTAGTATTCCTCGTAGGAGTTAGGATCTAGCCTTAGGGGTCTTCCTGCGACTATCTTAGAACCTTAGAAGTGGTGCCCGCCTCGTTTTAGTTCGACCTATTTCCGTCCTCTTTTGGAGGTTTCGCGTGTGCGGTATCGACTTCTAACACTTAGAAGGATGAAACCGACATGAGGAAACCCAAAATTGATTCCTATAGGACCTTTCCGAGCCTTAGGGTGGCCTT
>NW_018164530.1:1142816-1143430 GCF_001263595.1 Phalaenopsis equestris
CTCTCCCGTTCGCGCGTCTGGCCCTTTCCCTTTCTCGGTCTCGAGCCGTGCGAGCTCTTCCTCCTCCACGCGAGGGAAGCGTTGACCTCGTCCGTCCTTCCCTGTTCTTCTTCTGCCCGCGGCCTTCCTTCCCGATGCCGCGCCAGTCCCTCGACCGTGGGTTTTCTTCTCTCGGCAACCTGACTCTGGAAGGCTTGTTCCCTGGTACACTAGAGTAGCATTCTTCTTCTCCTCTTCCCGATACTTCTATCTTTGCCACTGGCCTCGCCCGCTCAGTCCGAGAGACGCTGTTGGCTTCGTCTTCTGTAGGTAGGGAAGATCTTTTGGTTTTTTGGTTTTTATCCCGATTCGAGTGCCGTGGACATTGGGGTGGCTTTCTTTTCTCTTGGGGTGGCTTTCTTTTCTCTTCTTCTCTATTCCCTGCCTATAAGGGGAGTTCCTGTTTTTTTGGTAGAGGTTGTTGTTGAAGGTTTTAACTGGAGTAGAAGTAAGGAGACTTGGAGGGAAGACATTTTTTTTCTTTGATTTGGTTTCCTGTGCTGCTGTGCTTTAGCACTCTCGAGGTACCCCTCTCTTCCCCCTTCTTTTGGTGCCTTGTTTCCTTGCGGTTTTCC
>NW_018164530.1:1144092-1146681 GCF_001263595.1 Phalaenopsis equestris
CGATGGTCTTGTGCCAAAGATGCTAGACATCAAAGGAAAATAGGAATTGGCTTGAATTTCTAGAAGGGTGAGTCTCAATTCTAGTTTTCTAAGATGGTCCATAGGAATTTCTAGAGCTAGAACCTAGGCTCTAAGAAGGAGAAGAAAAGACCTTACAAAAAGGAGGTCAACAGCAGTTATGCCAAGTGGAATTGAGTGACTCAAGATGTAGCTGGAAGGGCTGTGCAGAACTATGCCTACTTGTTTTCATATGTTACTTGAAGCCTCATGTACATGAGAGTATTTAGAGCTTATCTCTTTTCGTGTTAATTTCAACATACGATGATTCTTCAAAGAAATCAGTCATAAGGAGTAAAAAACAACTTGAACTTTGATTGCAGTTATGAGCGTGCAGATGATGTTGAATTCTCTCAATTTTACTGCCACTTGAGTTGTCTTCCCGGATGGTCAGATTTAGACCACATATACTTCAAAAGATGATGCATAATAATATGTATTATTTGAGCTTGGAAATAGGGGTGTAATTTTCTTGTCGATATGAAGAGCCCTAAAGAGAGTTTCTCCATTATAATGCGCTTTTTGTTCAGCTCTCTGTAATATTTTGCTCACATAGTAGATAGGAAATTGTGTTTTATTTTCTTCACGAATGAGTATTGAACTGATGGCTTCTCCACCAACTGCTAGGTTGGTGTACAACTAGTGACATTGAACTCTGGAGCAGAGGAAGTAACGATAATAAGGCCTTTAGTTGTATGATTCTTTAGTCCAAGCGAACCAGCTGGAATTTGAGATAGATTTGAAAAAGGGGGAACAACGGTCTTCGGATTTTGAGCTGAATCTACTTATTCCTGCAATCCGTCCAGTCAGGACTAGCTTTCGTTCGAGGCTCTTTGGCGGTGACATATCCAGTATAGCTTGGTTCTTCTTGGGATTGGGCTTGATTCCTTTGGGTATAAGTATCCAAGGAATTTTCTGGAGCTAACTCCAAAGGTATAATTCAAAGGATTGTGCCTCAAGTTGAACATTCTCGGAGTAACGAAAGTTTCTTCGAGGTAATGTATATGCTGCTCGAATGATTTACTTTTCACGATGAGTTCATCAATATATATATTCATATTTTTTATTTTTGAATAATAAAAATTACATCCATCAACTTTTGATCGGTTGTTCCAACATTTTTTAAGCTAAAGAGAATCACATTGTAAAAATAAACTTCATCTTTAGTGATGAAGATAGTTTTTTCTCTTATCAGCAGGGTGCATCATTATTTAATGATACATGGAGAAGATGTTTAAGAAACTTATGACTTGATATTCTATTGTCGAATTAACCAACACATCAATCCACGACAGTATGGCTGCCTTTAGGGCAACCTGCTTTCAGGTTGGTGAAGTTAACACACGTCTTCCACATACCATATGTTTTTTTTTTCACCATTACCACATTAGCAAATCAATAAAGGCACTGCACTTCCTAGATAAAATTAGCATTTATTTGCTTCATCACGTCTCGTCGAATAGGTTGAGCTAGGTTATTTGCCATGGCTCACATTTTTTACTTGAGGGACTTGGATCCTGGGTTGATTTTTAGCTGATGTTAGATGATTTTGATGTCAACCCCAGACTTTTTATGGGGAGTCCACATGAAGGCGTATCAATGACTCCTCAAGATAGTGATAAGCTAATCTCTGTGATCTGTGCTAAAATTGACACTGATTAAAAAGTTACTTGTTTCTTTTTTGTAAACAGATAGATTTTGGGACTTTGACATTTTTATTTAAATTACTACTCGTCGATTTTCTCGAGTTTTTCATCATGGATTATTTGTCGATTTTCCTCAAGTTTTCCAGGCGACGTTTCCATTGTTGTTCACTTTTGCCTATACAATACATGCTAGCTCGTTCCTTAAATTCTATAGCTCTACTTATAACTGCTACATAAATTACACTTAAAGGAGCAGCGGGTCTCCGAGGTATACATGTTTGTTTTACATTTGCAGCGCTTTATTTTACAACACACTTTACTATTCTTGTCTACTGTACATTCTACTGCTTTCCTTTGTTATACCTGCTACTGCCTCTTTTGCACACTATACATTAGAATAGGCGGACAGTAGTTGGTTTTATAGGGGGTACTCGGCAGCAGACCGTTGACTCAACTATTTCATATACACTTAAAATTAACATCGAACTCGAAAGTGCTACGACGAGGAGCTTGGAGCTAGCGTTGTGGGCAGCACGATCATCTTCAACAGCAGAACACGTCTACACCAGCTAAACCACTCATTAGAAATTAAAACAACAATCCATAAGACTTCGAAGTTGTTTGCCTAGTGCAACATAAATCCTCCGCCTTTTCTTTAGGCAATGGTATAGCTCTGTCGTACGATTTAAGCCCTAAACTCGTTCTAGGTTCCGAGGTTGTCCTCCGATACGACGTAAACCCTCATATCTTCTAGGCAATTTGTGTGACCTTGTCACGCAAATATAAGCCCTGATTAAATAAAATTGGCAGGATGAAACACTTTAATAATTTCTTTTCAAAATTGGAGCCAAATCATAGGATAGACTGGGAAGTCACTGAGGTTCTC
>NW_018164530.1:1146863-1152634 GCF_001263595.1 Phalaenopsis equestris
AATTAACTATAGGGGCTTGCCCTTATAGGGAGCTTTTCCGAACCCAGCTTAAAATAAACCCTATTTAATTATTTGTATTAAATAGGGGAACTTGTCGGCAAATAAAACGGTTTCGCAGACCAAACGGACGTCATATCTTTCTTAGTTTATTTGATCGAGCCTCACCCTCAAGTCTTGTGTTTATCCCTTGGGATAGATACAGGATTTGAGGTAGAGTGCTCTTTCATTTAAACTGTGAAAAATATGAGGTCAGTTTGATTTCATATTTTTCTAAAATTATATATATACGTAAATTCAAAAGTCCTTCCGAAGCGGGTGACGGGATTTCGATTCCGGCTGCCGACAGCTTCTTACGGGCGTGATGCAAGCAATACAATAGAAATTATGAAGCATTAGCTTTTCATCCTACTTTTAATCGCTATATACATAACATATATAATCATACTCTTTTTTATAGAGATTATGAAGCAATACCTCAAACATTGAAATATAAAATAGGTCAAGAGTTTAGAGAGTTTTAAAGCAATGATAGAATGTCTTTCATTCAATATACTATAAAAAAGAGTATGATCTTCGCTCAAAGCTTTAAACAAGATTTCAAATTCACCTTTCATGATGTTACATTAATCATTTAATCGAGAAATGTAGATATAAATTAGAAGTACAAATAGTATATAAGAAATTACTGAAGGATCATAAATGAAAAACATTATCAGATCTCAAAAGCTGTGCATCACTTAGAGGAAAAGATGTTACTTATAATTGTAGAAATTCATTGAAAGATCTTACAATTTGGTGATCTTGTAGTTTCATGAATAAACAACTAGAATGTTCATCTTTATTATTCTTTAAAACTAAATGTTAAAACACAAGCAACAAATGCTCTTTGAATGCCCGGGAGCTTTACTAAAACGTGAATAGTGGTACATGCAGAAAAGAATGTTCCAATGCCTTATCATACTGATGCTTCCCGTAGAAAGGGGCACTCAACGTGTGTATCGAATGAATTAAAATTCTAAGGTAAAACTACCATTTGATATGGCTTGTATCTTTGTGTTGTAAGCAATATTGAATAATCTCTCCCTTAGTCCCCCCGATGCCTTGACAGCATTCATAACACTACAATAAATTAAACTTTAGCAATGTCTCAATTTAAATGAAGTTTCAAAAAGTAAATAATAATAGTATACGTAAATGATTAAAACATCACCCTGCATAAATTCTATTATATAGACGAGGAACACTGGCGAACACTGTAGGCTGGAGAACTGCCATGTCATCCATCAACTTCAGATTATCCTGAGACCAAATGATGATTATTAAAATCATTAGAATTTCTCATAGATGATTCATGGAATCAAAATACACAGCTAATGCAGTTTATTATAAGTTGAGGCATTGGTTGACATGGAATTTATTGCCTCCCAATGCAATCTGGATTGGTCAACGTCAATTAGCATTCTTCAAGATTTTGTTCTAGTTTTTCTCTAGGATACTGATCAAACATCATAAACTTTTAAGAGAGCGTGCAAGACACCTGATGTAGACTATGGGTGTAAAAAAAGTCGAGTTGCCCTCGACTTCAACTTTAACTTTGATTAATTAATCGAGTTCAAGCTCTATTCTACGAGTTCAAATCAGCTCATCAACCGACTTGATTAATATAAAAAAGACAAAACAATATTAAATCAAACTAGTGTTATAATAAAATGACAAATAGAATGAGCAATTAAGAGATAAATAATAAAAAATTAAATGATATAAAATGTAAAATATCATTTTCTTAACATTTTTAATAAGTTATAGATAATGTTTTAAATTTTATTATATTTTGAATATATTTTATATTAATTATTTTTTAAATAAGCGGGCTCACGAGCTAACGAGTAGAGTCGAAGCAGGCTTGAGCTTGGTTTGTTAGCACATCGAGCTCAATTGATGAGCCATCTATCGAGTCGAGTCTGAGTAGACTCACGAGCCGGCTTGGCTCAGTTAAACTCCTAATGTAGACCATGTAATCAAAATTAAGCGGCAAATAAATATGGTCAAAAGCAATAGATTTAAAGTACAACATTCCTCTTTTTTCACAAAAAGAAACAGCGCATGTTTTATAGAAAAAACATAGCACAATAAGAAGTTCTACAATTGAAGGCAAATTATAGAGAGTGAGGACTATAGCCAATAAGTAAAAAAGATGATACACAAGAAAACACTTACAAGTTTTGATCAAAGATCAACTAAGGGAAGACAAAATCTAATCAAATCATAGATCAAAATCGTAAAGACTGATCTTCATCAAGGTTAGTTCGAAGATCTAGTTCAAAGATCAATGATTGGGTATAATCAGTAACTGAAACAAAAACAGATGACCCTTCAAAAGTTGCACACTAAGGACAATGTCGCAACCCGGCCCGAGGCTTGGAGTTAACCAAGGCGGGAACGGACGGTCGAGGAAATCAATTCTCTGTTATTTTAATTCTATCTCTAACAATTTAATATTCAAATAATACATGAAAGAATCACGAAAAAAAATAATTACAATTAACAAGTAGAAATTTGTATATTTTCGTTTATTGTTCTAGTCTTCTATACATATCTGTTCATCTTCTATTTATCTTATTCAAATGTTTGAAACCTAAAAATAATATTAAAACAACATAATAAGTTATCTAAAGATAACTCAAAAGTAATCACAATTTTAAACTATAGTAATCAAAGGAAAAAAATTCAATATACAAGTGAGTCGGTAAGAAATTTTATAATATGTTAGTTTTTCATAATCTTATAAGCAATTTGATATATACTATATGTATCAATGATTTTTTCTAAATGAACATACACACTAATCTTTTATATGCATTCATCTTAATTTTACTTTTACTTTATATTTCTTACATACATTTATGTCTCTGTGAGAATTATCATCAACAACCTAGCACACCCTTAGCTTATATTGCCCTGTCTGCTCCCATCAGCACAGCGGTTAGCAATCTACACATCACAATTGTATAAGGTGGAAAGGTAGCCGATATTATCTCGTCGACACAGCGGTTAGCAATGTAAACATCATAATTGTCAAGAGATGCAAGCTTCAGTCTACTTGCCTCAGGTCAATATTATCCTATTGGCACAGTAGTTAGTGATATAACCATCAGAATTGTCTAAGATGGTAGAAAAACTCTACGCGCTTCGGTACACCGACGTCCCTTGCCTGTACCATTAGGGGATGAAATCCTTTTCTGAACATGCACATAAAAGTGTTCATATATAAGTTTTTTTCATTCTTTGTAACATATTGTAACATACATTATTCTGAGACATATTCATGTATATATAAACATGAATATTTACTATATTGTGCAGCTATTTATCATGCATATCTTTCATATCATTCATATATCTATCTCATATATATTTCTTACTTATATCATGCATATTTTTCCTACATGTCTATCTTACATGTCCATCCTCCATATAATGTCAATATAAATATCATTCATCTCATGCATGCACATTTTTTTCTACTATGTTTATCATGCATATCTTACCTATCTAACAATATGAAGAATCTGATTAAATTAAGGCATAGATGGAGTCAAACATATAATCTGAAACATTGAAGATTATTAAAATTTAAAAACATGATTACTCACCTCAGTTATCACGCTAAAGTCTTAATCTTCGATAGCTAGCTGGAGGTTATGTTGACTCGTATGTTGAGCATAATAACCTATAAAACATAATATTAAACTTTACGATTCAAGTGATTTCCATAAATTAAATTATTCTTCTTATTAGCATAAGAATATGTTACCTGAAATTTATGAAGTCGTCCTACGACGATCTTCTACACCGTTGTCTTTAACTCGTCGCCTCAGGTAACCAATCTAAAATTTTAAATGAATTAGGAATTCATAATATATTAGTTCATTAGGTAACTTAGCTCAAAATATCATTGATTTATCAAAACATACTTTAAACGGCTTTCTCGACGACCAGGCATTCTCGTAAATTGTCAAGTATCTTCTCTCTTCTTCTTAACACTTCAAATCCCCTTTCCCCTTCATTGATGTTGTGTTAAAACTCTTATGGAGCTCGCAAACCAGATTCAATACATCTGACACAAAATTGGCATTTCAGACAACTGCTGTAAATGAAATTTGCATGAATACTGAGGCAAAACTCAAAACTAAAAGATGAGGAAGAAAATAAAAGCTTCAAAGTTCGTGAAAAAAAGGATTCACGCCTTAAGATTTCACCCAGTAGCCCTAAATCCCAAATTACAGCCTTCCCAAGTGTCGTTCGCCTCTATGCTAGTTCGCGGCCCTTGCACTATATCAAGGGTCGCGGGCTCGGCTTCTCCAGAGCAGCAATAGCAGTCGAGTGAAGGAGGAGAATCGAGAACACAATAGAGAAGAGGAAGGATTCAGGAGAAGAAATTGCAGCTCTGAACTCATTCGATCACATGAAAGGAACTGAAAGAGGCGTAAGTCGGTGGGCTATAGTGCTAAGGATTAGGGAAATAATTAAGGTTAATTAAATTGATTAAACTTATAAATTCAACATTTTATATCACTCAAATCATTTATAATTTACATATGATGTTTTATATCAATTTCCTTGATTTAATGCATAGAACTTTATAAAATTAACTTGATTGAAATTTGAGGGGTGTGAATACACATTAAGTCGACAAAAACTTAATCAAATTTCTCAAAAATATTTATTGCAGACAGTCAATCTTCAATTGTGCCCTTTCCTTCGCTTCTATGGGATCTTTTACGATAGAGAGCGGAATTTTCAAGAAGGCTTTGCGATACGACTGTGCAGCAGTAGGAGAAAAGACCTGAGAATTGGATGTAAATTCATGAGATAGGAAGCTTTGACATTTTTGAAGATAGTGTGGCTGATTGTAGAAAATACTCCAGAGTTATCTCATCCATTTAGTTTGTTCATGAATAATTTAAAAAAAAAAGTTACGAGTGTGTGACCTTTTTGAAATGATAAAATTTTATAACAAATTATTAAAAAAAGTGCATGAGTAAGCGGTCACAAAGTCCATCAACATGAAAACACAAAAAAATATATATTAGACCAAAATAATTTAAAACCCGAGCGATTTATATCCATCTACGAAGAGAAAAGCAACACCACATTCAGATACTAACCAAATAAGGAATGCCAAATTCAACAAGATCTTTATTGTGTCTAGCTTAAGAAAAAGTAAATCCGTGTGAGAAAAAAAAAACTTTTTTCTTTGATTAGTGCCTCTTCAAGAAATACGTTCAAAACTATTGTCCACTAATCCAATTAGACTTCATATTGAATCTTGAGACTGAACCAAGTTGGAGTAATCAACAACCTCCACTAGGGTTGTAAAAGAGCCGAGCTTGAGTGAGCTCAGGCTTGGCTTGTGTTCGGCTCGTGCGAAATAGCTCGTGTTTGAAATCGACTCGTGTTCGAAATTGGCTCGTGAACTGTGTGTTCGTGTTCGACTCGATTTAAATATTTGGGTCATGCGGCTCGTGTTCGGCTCGAAATTGGCTAGTAAAAATTAAATTGAAAAAAATAGATGTAAAGTGCGGGATTAGAACTATGACCAAATGTATACCAAAAAAGGTATTAACCACATTATCACACGAGATGTTATGATTTAAATTTAGATATAAATAAATATAAAATATTATTATATAAATAATTATATATACTTTTTCTATTTCGAGCTAAATTGAGCCGAACACAAGTGAACAAAGAGTTGTTCTTGTTCGCGA
>NW_018164530.1:1152645-1178343 GCF_001263595.1 Phalaenopsis equestris
TCGTTTACTAAGTAAACGAGCCGAACACGAGTTGTTCGCGAACAAGGAGCTTTTTTGACAGCCCTAACCTCCAAAATTAAAAAAAATTAGGGGCATTTACATACATACCACCTAATTCTTATGTATTTACCTGTCTTACACCTATACTATAATTTTTACATTTATACCACCCAAATATTTCTATCACATCAAGCATACCACCATTTTAACTTTTAAAAGTGAAAGACACTTTGAATACATAGGAAAGATCACATGTATGTAAATATTAAAGTTTAGGTGTTAGATATGCACATACATAAGAATTGAGTGGTATGTACGTAAATCTTCCAAAAATTTATCATAAGGAGTATTGGGGAACACAATTTTAACATCACAAGGGCAAGAAAAAGTTGGGGTAGCACTTGAAACCACAATAACCAGACCTGCGCTGCCAAGAAATTAGACAAGTGCTCCCAGGCATGGCTATTAAAGATTCATGATGCCCGACACAAATATCTTATGAAAGTTAGGTACCACCTGAAACCTTAATATGCTGACATGTTCTCACAGGCATGGCTGTTGAAGTTTCATGATGCTGGACATAAATATCTAATGAAACCTGAGATGAACAGCTAGGATGGGACCGCCAACAAAACTATAAAAACAATTGAAGAAACAAACTAAAGAGAACAAATTGGAGCATTTCAAGTTTAAGAATATCCCGTAGGGAACTGGGTGGAGGGATCACCCAGCAAGTTAAAAGGCCCTAATTGACCATAAGAAATAACCACAGCAACATCATGTGAGCCCGAATTACAATCAAACAGGCAATCCCCAATAGGAAGGCCCATAGAAGAGGGTATTCTCAATTCAAGATATGCTTCAAATAATCATGACTAAAGATTTCAAACATCAACAAATAAATACTTTGTTCCAAGAACCATCTGAAGAAGTATCAATCCATATATGCCTCAACAAATCACTTGAAATGTCGATATCAACAAAAACCAAAGCAACAAACGATTAGGAGAATCTGGTAGTAGCAGCATGCATTTGAAATGATATTTCAAAAGTTGATCCCGAAAGAGTATAATTTAGATTTGCTGATGTCGTGGATATAAAGGTGAGGGAATACAACCCAAACTAGGGTAATAATACAGTCCATTGAAGTATCAAACACATTTCAGTGCACTCATGATGCATCAGTAAAACATTAACATAATCTGACCATCAAGAGAATCTCTTCGAGTTTAATAAGTAAGTGACCGCAATCCATAAATACAACAGTGAAATCACAGCCAAACAAAAAAAAAACCGTGAATATGTGAATTATCTACAAACTCAAAAAACAAAATGCACCAAATTGTAGAAAAAAATAGTCAGCATATAGAAAATTTTTGCCTTTGAAAAAATAAAAGCAGGATTTTCCTGAAATGTCATGTGTTATTTTAAGAGAATAAAGGGAAGGAAGACAGATCCATCTATGAACCCCCACCCCTCTAGCAACATCAGCAAACAAGAATGGAGGTGATAACATGGGAGGCGGAGAATCGTTATACAAAAATATTTCTAGGAGAACAAGAGAAAGGATTATTGCCATCAGACAATCAAAAGATACATCTGGAGATGAGTCCCTAAGAGTGAAAAATGAGACAGATCCACGACTCCAAATCCCAAAAGGGGTTAGAATTCCCCCAAGGGGCTTGATGGAAGAAAAACTCCACAATGGAAGGTGCAAGTGGAACTCGAACGAGTCGCCGACAACAAATGACTGAGGTAGAGACCGTGGATGCACATGTAAGAGCTGCAGCACCAAAATGATGCAGAAATCCTCAAGCGGCAAAATGAAAAGAGCAATCCTAACTAAAAAGCAATTGTGGAATGACACAAACTGCAGCAACAATTCCATATGCAACGAACGAGCCAGAAGAACAACAGAAAGAAGACACTCAAGCAAGTACAAAATGCTGGGAAAAGCATCAGAAAGCACACGAGCACAACACACATGACTGAGGATGAAAAGCAAAATGAGCTATGCTACTAGGCAAAAAAGCTACTTCGGGTTGTCATGGCACATCTAGAAGTACATGCAATCCTGCCAATGCAAAGTCAATGCGAGATTTGGGAAGAATTAAAACATGCAGAAATTGATTTGGTGGCGAGGAAGCATGAACACCTCAAACTCACAAGAAAGAAGACTAACCGTGGGTCCAAATCCACCTTTATATCCATTTGCTCTTGAATCTTGGTAGCAAAATCAAATAATTTATGTTAAAGATAATATCCTTCAACAAGATACGGTAAATCTAAGTTTCACTGAAGACAAACCAAAATTTATGACAGAGATGCACATGAATAACCATGGTTTTCTGATACTGAGAAAAAAAAGAATATTAAAATTGCAAATAAAAGCTATGACAAGCAAAAGGACATTTTACAAAAATATTCCAACAATCAGGCATTGGTTTCCCTGCATGATGTCAAGGCCAGAAGATTATAAACCTATGGTAAAAAATTTGCATAATGTCACAATAAGCATTAAAAGATGTATAGAATAACATCCTAATGAGGAGAAAGAAATAAATCGTGTACATCTTTAGAACATAAATCTGCACTAAAGAAGAAAAGAAATCCGTGCTACTGACCCCTTGATAAAATCCAACAGCAACTCCGAAATATGCCAACGCAATTTGATACGCCCTCTCATATATGTGTGCCAATGGAAGATAGGAAATATATCTGCACAGATGCAACACCTACACTAAGGAAGCTTCCAACTGTGATCAAAACTATTATAGAACAAAAGAAACTCACACGTCAGTGGGATAAAATTTCACACCAAGACTAGATCCAGCAGCATTTGCAATCAAATTTTCATGAGAGAGCATTACACCCTACGATAGCATACCATGGCTTAGGAAAGATATTTAAAATATAATACATAAAAAAAACAAACCTGCCATTCTGTAGCTGGAAAAAATAATAAAAAATGAGGCATGTCATAATGCTCTTGACAACACTAATGAGAACATATAATACAAATAACAACATTTAAGTATTTTTACTGAAATAACATTTACTAGAATAATGTAATGGAATTCAAAACAACATACCTTCGGCACGCCAGTTGTCCCACTTGTGTAGCAGATAGTTGCTAAATCTTCAGGTTTTGGAGGACAAAATGGTTTCAGGTTACTATGACCCTACATGGAGATGGTACATCATTGGAGACATGATGACAACTAAAAAACAAAAATTTTCACATCAAATAGGCAATAGAGAAAGTATTCATCAAAGTTTTAAGCTGAAGTTTTATAAGCATACTTCTCAAAAGTAAATAAGAAACAGAAGAGACGTGCATTGATTCAAATCTCACAATTGAACAAATATTTTAGTGCTGGGCAAAGATTTTGTCCTAAAGCTACAACAAGAAAAATTTACGATAAGAAAAAAACTAAAAAAATGATTGTTTTGCCAAGAGAAACCTACATTTAAACTAAAGCCTTAACATCTTAAGAAGGTAAACCATTCAAACACTCCTGAAGAAAAAGTATATGAAACAACCTATATCGGAACTAGTAGGAAAAACTGTGGAAACACAAAAAAACAAACTTTCACTAATATTCAAATAGGATTACAACATGACACAAATGGGAAATAACAACACAAAACACAAAATGACACAAGGAAACACGTCTCAAGTGTATTCCAAAAGTGATGGAGGCCGGCGAGGTAGGTCGGGATGGCTAGCGGGGGGTGGCAGCAAGGAGGAAAGTGTATAATTGCAGAGACAGCAATTTAAGGAACAGTCTGTTGGACAACAAGGGGTCAGTAGCACGGATTTCTTTTGTGGTGCTCGACACGGCCCGTGGCTTAGAATTGCAGAGACAGCAAATTAAGGAACGGTCTGTTGGGAGTGCTCGGAAGGAGGGAGGATGGCTGGACAACAAGTTAAAGCTGCAAATATGGGGCAATTGAGTGTTAGAAATGAAGGAGGGGAGAGGCTGGCAGCTAAGGAGAGCGGAGGAGACGGATTGGGGAAGATGAAAGGAAGTGATACAACACCACCTCAGAGTATGATATAGTCGGAGCATCACCCTCCTCGAATACAGCCCTACAACAGAGAAAAAAACTCAACACAAGAGATCTGAAAACAAACACAGCAAGAACTGTCACGACACGGCCCGTGGCTTAGAATTAACCAAGGCAGGTAAAGACGGTCGGATTGTGTGAATTAAATTTTCTATATTCGTTTACAATTTAACAAATGAAAGAGTCACTACAAATAAAATTAAAGTTGTATAATTAAAATTATCTCGTTAATAGTTGTCCACATACTCTATAAATATTTTCTCATTTATTGCTCATCTTTTAATATTTAATTAAATATTGAAAAGTCAGTTAAACATATGTGAGCAAAACGAACAAGTGAATAACTCATATTTCTAAACTACAGCATTATAAAAAAAATGAAAGAACAATATGTATGTCAGTTAATCTTCTTTAGAAATTAACATAAATTTTTGGCATGTTATATCATTATCATATTAATATCAGTTCATGTCTATACAATCATCATAGGAGACGTCATCAAAAAATTTGTGTCAATTAAGACACATCAATATCAATATTCTTTTTCTATTTACGTGCACGGGTACATTAGTGTTCCCCTACTACTATCATCAAAGGATGTTTCATAGTCAGTCATGCACATGCAAGCAAATTATAGATCATTTCATTTTAATTCTAAATAGCATACATGTACAAATCTTTCACATTCCTTTCGAAATGATAAAATTGAATAATAAACCAGAATAATCATATTCTAGTTGCAATAACAAGATATATTGGCTAATGATATTTTCATGGGAGTGATTTAGAAGAAACGCAGCAATAATACCATAATTTAGAAGTAAAATCACTCACTTCAAAGTTGTATGACTTGTTTTAAACATGTTTAACTTTGCCTCCAACAATTAGCTACCTATAATATCATAAAAATATTATCTTAGGCATAATATTGATTATGTTTAATTAATCTCTTAACTAGCTTCATTTTAAGTATTAATGTTACTTTAATTTGACTATCAAAATCTCAACTAAATCAACATTTATGCTTTATTCAATATTCAATAAATGCCCGCTCAAATTTAAATGAGTAATTGTAAATTTTATTTTCATATTTCAAATAAATCTTTCATATTTATTATTATAATATATATATATATATATATATATATTATAATAATAAATATGAAAGATTTATTTGAAATATGAAAATAAAATTTACAATTACTCATTTAAATTTGAGCGGGCATTTATTGAATATTGAATAAAGCATAAATGTTGATTTAGTTGAGATTTTGATAGTCAAATTAAAGTAACATTAATACTTAAAATGAAGCTAGTTAAGAGATTAATTAAACATAATCAATATTATGCCTAAGATAATATTTTTATGATATTATAGGTAGCTAATTGTTGGAGGCAAAGTTAAACATGTTTAAAACAAGTCATACAACTTTGAAGTGAGTGATTTTACTTCTAAATTATGGTATTATTGCTGCGTTTCTTCTAAATCACTCCCATGAAAATATCATTAGCCAATATATCTTGTTATTGCAACTAGAATATGATTATTCTGGTTTATTATTCAATTTTATCATTTCGAAAGGAATGTGAAAGATTTGTACATGTATGCTATTTAGAATTAAAATGAAATGATCTATAATTTGCTACCCAGAAAGGCACCTAACATATACTATACCAAGTATATTACTACCCCAACAAAAGATACATATAGACTCAAAAAATTTAAAACGTGCAGAAAACAAGTAGTTAGGGAAGAGACATTTTAGTCCTGTCTCTTCCTCTACATTTAAGAGCAGAGTCAGATAACAAACTTTGAAGTATCGTGTCATTGTCAGGAGTAACCAAAGTACCGTCCATTAAGTTTTCAAGTTGGAGTGTGCCCCCAATCTTCTTCTTCCTTCACGAAGTGTAAACATGTCATTCTTCATTTGAAGACTAGCTCATGTGATCCTCGGTCTGATTAGATATTAGAACCGCAGTAGAAGGAAAGGCAGCCGTTGTCACAGCGATAGGTTCCAGTGTCTGTGAAGTGTGAATTGTCACATCTACATCTGATGCTTTCTGAATAGGAGCTGTGGGGCTATCCTGAGTTTCGATGCAAACATTATCTTTATCGTATGGTCAGAAAAAGGGTTCCCAGGGGCAGATATCATTTCCTGTCTTGTGGTGATTCCCTCCTCAGGTTAGTGTCATCAGTTTTGTTGGGAGTGCGTTCAGGCGCGTGAGGTGCACTAACATCATGTTTCTATTTTTGACTATTGATTCTCAACTATGAGTGCAATCTAAAATATTTCTCTTGCAGGTGTCCAAACATCTTGCAGTGCTTGCAGTAATAATGTTTTTGTTCTATAATAATTTTTTGTCAATAACCATTATGAGCAAATCCAAATCAGACTTCTTCTACATCTAGTAGTATAATATATATTTCAATCAAAATTTTTGCAATAGAGGACCTAAAGAAATGAACTGTAGGTGTGTCTATCTGCAAAAATTTTCCGAAGATAGTCCTAATTGCATATAAGGTAAGTAGATCAAAGAATTGAAGCTTGAGTTCAGGTAATGAGAACAAGATAGGTGCAATTGGGGTTCTTGACTGGGATCAAAATCAGGGGTCCATTTGAGCAATTTCATATGATTGCCCTCGATTGTGATGAATTTCTTAGAAAAAATCCTTGTGTAATCTTCTTTTATGCTCAAATGTATCATAACATGTCTTCCGTCGAAAAGAACCACCTGTCAAGCTCCAACTAGTTTGAAATCTTCAAAAATCTTTATGATCATCTCCATCTTAGAGCGACCTAATTGAAACTTTCCAACTAGTAAAAATTAGTATTTTCTTGCACGAGTTAAAATTTCAGCGTCACAGAATAATAGTGTTGGCTTGTCTGCCTTTTTCTCTATTTTTTATGAGATTGCAATCTTAATGTCCTGCAACAGAATCATGGTACATCTGCGGGAACATCAGACTATCTGCAAGATTGAAAGGGGAGTTGCGTTTGTGAACCACTGTAGCATCGGCGGGTTTGGCATGAGATTATTACCGGCGGGGGCAGCAACGTAGGATAGCCCTGAGGCCATGAACATGCTTCACACAAGTATAGCGGACTCCGGAGAAGCTCTACCAAGTCGGACAAAGGGGAGTCGAGGAGATCGAGGCGAAACCACAGTCGTAGCTCGACGAGGTCAACGCAGTGACGAGTCGCGGAGGAGTCATAGCTGCTCGACGAGGTCGACGTAAAAAGATGAGCCGCAGAACTTGCAGCTCGACAAAATCCACGCAGAAGCTAGCGCGAGGGAGAGACGACGAAGCCGCAGAATCCGTTGGACAGGAGTCAACGATTGCGGAAAATGAAAGCAGAATTTGTCGTCAAGTACGGGAACTTCCGAAAAGTCGAAGGATCAAACCAGGGAATTGTCATCGGACGAAACCCTAGCAAAGCAGCCTGCCACCAACACCAAGGACATTGTATAATTATATATATATATATATATATTCTTACTTTAGAAAAGCTTCAGCCTGGTTCAGCACCCGCAAACGATCCCTTTCATTTTTTTCTTCGACATTTGGCAAGGTTCAAATGCTTCGACTCTTCCTCCAGCAAAAGCTTCTACAGCAGTTGAAGCCCCATTTCCGCTGCTCATCTCTGGCTTCAGCTCACACACAACACTCTTCTTTCTTACAATTCGCACGTCCCGCAAGCTTCCTCTCCCACATCTTCCTTTGATCGACCAAGACACTCATTGTCGAGCCGCTCGATCTTTACGTACTTTCTCACCTCTACCGTCCCCCTCTCTAATATGTGGATTTATACACGAAAAATAACTCTTTTCGGCTACCCTTCCCTCTCTGGCGTTCTGAATCCTCGTTTCCTCTACTTCACTTTTTCATTTTCTTTTCCGTCTCTATTTGACGTTTTGGTTCTTCTCCCGCTAAATGAAATGAAACATTACAAGAATTGCCTACCATATACAGAGGACAACAATTTATAGACTCCCAGGAAACTTCTATACATAATGAAGGGATGAAGAAGGCAAGAAGAATCCGGAAAACGCTTTCTGGGTGTGGTAGCCTCGCGATGCTCCTTCTGAGATCGTGATAGTTCACAATCCTGTCCCTGCTTCGCTCCTATTCCCGTCTTCGCAAGACTTCTCCTACGGGTTGGCCCTCTGCGGCTTAGCACCCGCATCGGGTGTTGGTTTAGTGACCGTACCCCGGGCATTGTTTTGGCGCCCGTATTAGGGCTCTGTTAGCACCCCACGAGAAGGGTGCAATTAGTGCCCGTGTCACACCCCCTATTCTAATTTGACCACATAAAAAGTTGAATCCCTTTTTTTTTTGAATTTTTTTGGGTAATCTAGTAATCTTTATAAAAAAAAATCAAACTATCGAGCAAATACATTAATAAAATATTAAATACGTCAAACAAATTCCGACTCATACGATTTCTTAAGCTACACTGAAACAATATGGTGACTAAAAGCAACAAAAAGTGACCAAAACATATTGATATAAGCGTGCTTGAGCCCAATGCATTACTAGCGAGCAATGTAGATTAAGATGCAAGAAATCAATGTAGCGAGCATGCAATTTTGGCAAGAGAACAAAAAATTTAAAGAACTGGTGTTTTCCTTCAACGAAGACCAAAATAATAAAACTCAATTCACATGAATCAATAGCTTTTGCAAGAAATTAAAAAAAAATTAAAGTTAAAGATCACAAAAACCATGATGAAATTGAAATTTCATGTAAAATAGAAAAAATTAAATTAAATATAAGAAAATGAATTGTGCTTTCAACGAATAATAAATATAATTAGATGGAGAGAGAGAGAGAAGTAAAAAGAACTGTAAATTAAAACTCACAACCAAACAAGGAGATACCCTCCCTTAGAATTTTATTCCCATAAGCAAAAATTGAATCCCATAAGATGTTTATTGATTATCACAAAAAGGCATTGAAAATATATAATGGTATACCCATCCACTACTCCTTCACTCAAATTTCTCCCTAATCAGCCAGAACACATGCATCTTACTCACATGAAGAAGCCCCAAATCTTGACAGTCCACAAGGTTTGTCACTGTCTCCAAGCCCAACTCTTACGTTTGCTTTGCTCCACCACTTGATCCTCCCTCATCATCAATGCCTCCACTCAACTTCTCTTATAAATTAAAACAACACTATTTGTTTCATCCAAAAGATCTATGATCTCCTCTTTGAACTAGCATAACAAGCACTCTTAACCCCTTACCTCTTAAACTTTTTCCCCCCATCTTCTATATTATCAAAGCTAATTGTAACCTTTCTTTACTGACAATTATCGTAACAAAATTACAATGTGGACAATAAAAATCCTCGCTTAGCTTTGTAGAACACTAATCAAATTTTTTTAGGATAAATTTTTTAGAAGGTATATAAAATATTAGATAAACACGACTCAAAGATTTTGTGCTTGCAAAGAATTCAAAATCTTGTTAAGGTTTCACATGGTAAAATTTGATAATTAATGACCATTTTTTATCATAAGTTTTAACATCCAGAAAACCTGATTAGCAGTCATAGATTGTCTCCTCTCACGTATACCAAGTAGATCAAAATGAAATGTATGCCTTGAAAAAAATGCTTTTGAGCTTGTCATCAACCAGTGCTAGTAGAGAGCTTTTCCTACTAGTTTGCTAAATATTTCAAAGGCATACAAAATGAATACAAGCGATTAAAAAGAATTGAACATGAAATGAACTATACAAGCGTAAATCATGCTTTGAGATGAGTTCAATATATATTTTGATTGATTAGTCATATTACAGTACTTTCAGCAAACATGATGGTTATAGAACCCATCCTGACCAAATGTGAGTCAGGATATATGGACCCAAATTTTCTAGTGTAAAGCACCCTTACCTCACATGGATTAAATGTTGGAAAACCTTAATAGCTTTAAATAAGAATCCAATGAACCATACAAACTATATGAACGACACAAGCCAAATTTCAAACAATGGATGAGCACTTAAAATGAATGGTAGGAACCTCAACCAATGGCTGAATGCAGTTGTTAAGATAGATGGTGAACATTATAATGATGACTCATATGAGGACTATGATGACACTCGAGCATTTTATGATGAAATAAAACTTGAGAGTAATTATAACTTATTAACACTTGAGTATACTGTTATACTAAACATTAAGATATAATCAGATATCAACTGGAACCGAACATTGTTGTTCAAAATAAGACAATATTTCATCCATTTCTTAACATGGATGTGATCAATTGGGAGTGTCAATGGATTAACTAAGGAACAAGAAATGTGAGATAAGAAATTTAATAATAAACACCATACTTTAACGAGATTAAATCGAATATATATTTTATATAACTAACTTGAAGTTGAATTTTAAAAAATTAAATACAGTCTATAATTTAGGAATATAATGTAATATCATGTTGAAAACATTATGATTAAACAAAAAAAAAAGTGTGGTTAGTTACTAGGCTAGAGAAAGTGGAGGATATAGATTAATCAATACACGTAAGATGAGTATTTACAATTTTGCTCATACTAATTATAATTCTTGTATGTATAAAGGCATGCTTTAATTTTATTAAAATCACAATTGAATTGCTTAATCTTTTCAAACATTGATAGCCTCGTTGAAAATTTAAATTCTGAATAATCCACACAGTGTAACATGTTTTTTTCTTAATTATTCATGTATCATAAGCTAAAAATATTAATGTATAATCAAATTAATTGAAAGAAAGAAAATGAAATCAAATAAAGACAAAATTAAGTCAAACAGGAGTCACCCCTTTATGATACTAGTTGTGACGTTATTATACTCGTGAAAAAAAATCGAAATGAAAATTAAAATGGTTGTGCTATTACTGGTACAAAATTTTAGACTGTACTCCTAAGAGGACTTTCAAAATGAAGATGTATTTAAAGATGTTATTAAATTTCTAATAAAAAAAATACAATTATTTAAAGGTTTTATAATTTTTTTTTCATTTTTAGAATTCAACAATGTTTGAGTATATGCATGGCTTTAATACATAATAGAACTACAAAAATTCACTAAATTGTTTTTAAACTTGCATTGTTGTTAAAATACTTTTTCCAAGAAAAACTCCGATGCATTACATTAACTAAAAGAAGAGAGCATGTCTATAAAAGAAGAGGGAATCAATCGAGAATAGGTATCATATAGTAGCATTTTTAAGTTTAGTTTATTTTCTTTTAGTATTGTTTTACTCTGGATGTTCTTATGTGCTTTGTCTGGATGAAGTTTTACTTATTATGTTATTTATTGGCTCTTTATTTATTAGGATAATTCATTATTGTGAATTTTTGTGAATGTTAGAATGATATAGTGCAAACATTCGGTCGCTCTGTTTCTGCTTTGGAATTTTCAAGCTCCCGAATCGGGTCATGACATATTGCAGCAAAATTACTAAAAAGCAAAGCTGCAGCAAAATTACTAAAAAGCAAAGCTGTGAAAATTTTATCTCAAATGAACCATTGGTTAACATAAAAAATGAGCACATTTAGACATTGGTTTTTCCTTGCACATTATATTTTCAATTGCAGTGACTATGATATTAGCCATAAGTTAAAAAGAGAGAAGAGAGAGGGAGAAGGGTTTGGGCCAGAAAATCACCACAGATGAGTTCTAGTCATCCCTCAAATTACATTTTTATACCAAATTTTATGATAATATATGAAGCACGCTGCCACCGCCAATAAAAATCTGTCAGTTAACATAATGCAATGAACATTCACATGACTAAGCCTTTAAATGTCAAAATTGTTGGAATCAATTCAATTCAGAATATTGACGGCATGCAGAAATTTCAGATTGATTTCAAGTTCCTTAATCCTTAGTTAATATGACAATGAGCACATTTAGACTTTTTTTCCTTAGTTTGCCATTAACATAAGTTCATATATTCAATCACATTCACAACATAGCCATAAATTTAAGGAATATGCAACCTCATCAGATACATTATATAGTTCACTTATGAATTCTTAAACAAACAAAAATAAAAGCTGCATTGTTGAAAATGGCTACCTGCTCAAGAAGTTTAGCGTAAGTAATAATCTTCGGCTTGTTTGTTGAAGTAGCTAAAAGAATCTTGTCGTCTGATGACCCAATTACCTATCATTACAATAAGATAGAAGATAGAATTGGCAGCATTGTTAATAGTAAAAATAGCTATAGTAGGCATGGCAAGTTTTCTAACCACTATCAAATGTAATGAAGGAATCCTGTGTAAAGAGCTTAATAACTGTCGAAACAAAAAAGGTAAAAAATGTTTCAAAAAAAAGTTTACTTGAAGTATAAAGATGCTCCAAATGGGCAAAAACAAATAAATTCCTAGAAAGCACTTGCATTACTCAGTGTTTGTGGGAGACAAAAAATAACTTGTATGTCAGAATGATTCACGATATAACTCACAGCATCTGGTCCTGCAACAAATATGGAGGTGCATCTCGATATGTAGAACTCTAGATAGAAGGGGAGGGTTACCGGCCCCTTAAAAAAAAATAATTAACTTTTAGAGCGCACAGTCATACCGAGAGTATCATATAATGGCACTGATATATAAGAGTAAGCTGAGCACGCATGGTCTACAATGATCCACTCTGGTCTGTTTATCAAATATAATCCAATGCATGCATGCTGGTACACATTGAATAAGAAAACAATTAGAATATGGTTACCTCATTAAGTTAGAATATGGCTATTAGAAAAAAAGATGGATTGGTATTTATTATTTAGTATTTACTTTACATGCTTTACCATAAGAAAAGAGTGATGTAGAGAGAACAGAAATATTATTTCAGAAATAAATAACATACTTTAGGAACCCCATGATATATTAGGCCAGAGCCTATTGCTGATCTTGATGCACCTGCTTCCCCGTAAGTCATCCATTTGTACCTTCGAAGGTTAAATATATAATAACACCAATGGCAAAAAACTAGCCAGAAGGCTTAAAATATCAGAGCATAGTGAATAAGAAGAAGAAAAACAAGTTCTTACTCCCCAACTGTTCCATCGGCACGTATTCTTGTCCCTAAATACTTGTGGTCACAAAATGTGTTGACAGCATGCCTAATTCAGCATGTCTAGAGTCAATAAATTTCCAGTGAAAAAAAAAAGAGAAAGCTCGGTAATATTAATGAAAAGATTAACACACAAATACTTTAAGACAAAATATTAAATGAAGTATAACTAGATGACGATCAAACTAATTGTTCAAAAAAAAATCCTAGCAGCAAATTTCCTGAACGTTAATAAACATCACCACACTTAGAGAACACATGTACATTTATGAAAATAAAAAAGAACAAGAACAAACTAGTAAAGGAAGTAGAGACATATAGATGATGAAATTGGTGAATTAAATTCAAAGTTGATTAAATTATAGAGCTTTTTGGATAAAAATGGAGCTTAAATTGTGAGCGTGAACAAGCTTACACAAAACTATCGTGTAAAGTTCCAATATCCGGGTGCTCTGGATATCTAGCAACCAGTTTCAATGGTGAACGAGCAGATCTGCTAACAGAAAAATAAAGGATGATTGATGACAATCACCAACATTAAACTCCAAAATGGCTTCATATTGGATGCCCAGAACAGCACCTGTATACGTTCCACTTCCCAGTCTGCAACTTCTCAGGAAGGACAACACTATAACTCTGTCCTGGAAAAGATAAAGAAGTTAAGAAGGATTGCATATGGCACAAAAATACAATAACGTGTTTAGAAAACAATCTAATACCTGTGAATATTAATCTTATGAAACTAAGTTTCCTTGACGACAACAAAAATCAGTCTACATCATACAATAAAAATAATAAAGATCCATAGATCTGCTCTGAGTTTACGCCATTAGATATACCATCTAATAAAAATATTCAAATAAATAACATTGGATTTCAACCAGCTGCCTATAAGTGTATGAACCAAATCAAGCGACTTCCTTCCCGCTATTGCCTCCCATCTCTCTGGAATCGCAGGAATTTCGCAATCCCTTTCCTTTTCTCCTTCTCCAGCTATCGAGCCGTGCAGACCGCCTTTCTGAATTACCCCTAGCATGACCTTTCACGATGAATTTCATTTCCTTCCTTTTCTTTTCGCTAGCTTCTCTCTGGTTGCCGCCTTCCGCTTTGGTCAATCACATTGCCTCCTTTCACTATTTAAGAGAAAGCAAGGGCCAATGCATCACAGATCTCCCCCTGCATGAGCTGTCAATCTCTACAGCTCTGTCCATCTCTCTCCTCACCCCGCTCTCCTTTGACCAAGCTGAAGGCAAGTGACTGAATCCCCTTTCCTCCTAAAGCCCTTCTCACCTTCATCTCTCAATGGCAGCCTTCAAGCCTCCTTCCCTAGAGCTGTAAATTTAGGGTCTGTTTGGGACAGTTGCAACTTATTTAAAAGCTTCTACTGAGCAGCAGTTAGGCAGAAAGCTTCCGTGCAAAAGCTGTTGCGGATAAGGCATGCTGAATTAGCAGTTTTAAAACAGTTGTCAACACATTTTGCAGTTTTTAGGGACAAGCATGCCTAATTCAGCTGATTGTCTGTTTATTTTTTGCAGTTTTAAAACAGTTGTCCTGCATCTATTTCTAAACAAATGATATTTCCACCCCCATACTATAGTGTTGCCTATAACAGAACTGTTCATACTCATATAATTCATACCTAAAAATAAATATTTAGTTTGAACATTACAAAATAAAAATAGACCCCTCACTAAAAGGTGAGTAGCACGACAATCAAAATTAAAAAAGAATTATTAAAATAATAATTAATAATATAATAATATTATTTTTAAAATGTGCTAGATTTATGTCACGAGATAAGTCGTCCTCCAAGGAAACTCTCCACGCTCGATCACTATCGACAATAGATTCCTTCAACATCCACTCACTAAAAGAAGTCAGTATTATGTTCTTCTCCTCGAATACCTATAAAATTGTCTCCCGTAACAATGTGACTGTCACAAAATAAACTGAGAACATTTTAGTCTACAATAGCAGTACAAAGCTGTGAAGGTGCCAAAAATTCTTGAACTCATCTTTCCTGAAGAGCTTAAAACCACAAAAAATACCCTTATATACAACATTAATGAAAATGAATAATATAAATAATCAATTAAAGTTTTATTTAGTTGTCACTTCTCAGAGAACGAAAAATAAACTAACAAATCTGTCATATGTAATTCTTCCAAGAGATCAATGAATACGGGCTGTGTTATACGGAATATATTGTTGAACTTTGTTCACTGTACTACAAGCAACTCCTCAACCCACTTATCACCAATGTATAAAGATGTCATGCAAGAAAAATGAGCTATGTATAAGTCATAATATTCATAATTCAAACACACCACAGTTGTAATTCTTCTTCTTCTGTGTCATTTTCTACTTGCATCTATGTTTTTCAGAGCCCATGTAGCTAATACATAAGAATCACTGAATTAACTGCTATTAGATAATTTTTTTTAACAAACACTAATTGTAAATAAAATTGGAAAAATAAATACCAAACATTACGATGAAAAATAAAAAACTAAAGCAACATTAACTGCGTATCAATGAAAAATCAAATATCCAAAGTAGCATGGACAGTGGCCCATCAAAAAGTAGATATAAAATGTCCAAATACAATAAAATGAAATTCAAGTGTTCCTATTTCATGAAAATAACGTAAACAGTGCATTCTATGGTCAAGAGTCACCTTCATAAAAAACTATCTTCAGGTCGGGTCTTCGAGCAGCTTCATAAAGAACTAATATAATGACATGTCATATATTTATGGAGTTGCCTCCAGAATTTGCATAACTTGTTGAATGAATGTTGTTTGTGATGTGCTTGGGTCATTGGTGCATGAAGCAACTAACTGTGAAATTTGACTTTTAATGAAAGCAGCACCTTTTCTTTTTCTCAAGCCTAGAAAGCTTTCATCGACTGGTAGATTTAATTTCATTAAGGTTCGAGCTAGGGCCTCCATTGGAGTCACATGTTTGTTCAGCATCTAGATTTTCAGCGATGCCAACAAACCTCCCTCACTAGGGGCCCATGCATTATTGTCGGTTGCCACGACTACACCAAAAATACTGTCAAAATTCTCTTCCAACTCAGGCTCAATGCCACTGAATTTAAACTTTTTAGCAAGTTGCACCACATACAAAGTCATAGAGGATGAATATGTTGATGCATCTAAAAAAATTTGAAAATTTGATAAAAGAAGAGGACGTTTCATAACTGCTCATCTAATCTCTCAGTCCACCGTTCCTCCAAAACATCAATTATTCGCTTTATTATATCTCAACTCAAGCCCGTGGTTCCTCACTTCAATTCTTTCCAAATATTTCAATTTTTTTTAATTGGTCTCATTTGTTTTTTAATTGTCTCCTATCGTACTTTATGTTTATCCTTTCCTTGTATTTTTTAATAATATTTTGTCAGCTCTCCTTGTTAAATAGATTGTTGGCTTATTTCCCAATTCGACCTCCTTAAGGCAAAGGTCGCAAAACATTATTTTGAAATCTTTATCCCACATAGCAGACGGATCGGCTTCTTTAGTCATAATCATTATATTACTAGCATGAAAAGAACCAATCAACATAAATATGTCATAAAAAAATTATTACAACTTAAAGAAAAATAGCACTATCATAATCTCATCACCGCCACCTACACACCACCCCCACACCACACCACCACCTCCACACACCACACTATCACCTCCACACCTCCACACCTCCACACCACACACCTCCACCTCAACCTCCACACACAACACCACCACCTCCACACACAACACCACCACCTCCACACCACACCACCTTACAACACGTCCACATCTACACAACAACACAACCACACACCATATCACCACCTCCATACCACACACCAACACATCCACACACCACACCACCACATCCACACTACATAACCTCAGTCACAAACCACAACACCACACACCGCTACCTCCACACCATAGAATCCTACACCACGACCTCCACATCCACACACCAACACATCCACACACCACACCACCACCTCCATACCACACACACCAACACATCCACACACAACACCACACACCATCACCTCCACCAATTTTGGGCAACATCAACCGACTTTAGGGCAACAACATCAATTAATTTACATTTCCATCTAAATTCCATTTGCATTTACAATTATTTTTCACATGCAGTCACCACCACCATCAAATTTCGGACATCATCAATCAAATAGAACAAAGAGAGAGTGAATCCATCAACTGGATGTAGTATAAAGAACCAAAATCATCAATAGTGTATTGCATAGAGAATCTGAAAAAACTCAAAATCCAACATCAACTGAAAACCATTGAATGATAAGAGCACAAAGAGCCCAAAAAAACATTACACAGATATTTACAAAATCAAAATGCTCGCATATATAAGAAAGAATATCGGAACAAAGGGAGGAGAGAGGGGGACCACCGCACAGAAAGCGGAGACCCAATGATCCAAACCAAGCCGAAGAACAGAGGGAAGAGGGAGAGGAAAAATGGCAAGCTCAACGCAACAACCACTGGAACCAACGGAACCAAACAGAACCAAGCCCTACCCATCAAAGCCATGGATCCAAGGGGATCGAGAGAAAAAAGTTAGGGCAACAATCACGAGAGAGAGGAGGGCTCGAGTGAGTGGTGTGCAGAACAATAAAGCAATGTAGCCCCGTAAACGAATCGCGAAGAAATGTGTATCGCAGCCCCACGACCCATGTTTCATATAAATTATTCAAATAAGTGGTCTCACCACAGTCACCAAACACACACCTCAACATTTTCACACCGCACCGTGGGAAGTAAGCCGCCCCAAATGGGGCCTTAGCTGGAAGATCGTTAAGCACTCAAAAATTGATTCGAATTTTAGCTCGAATCGAAATAAATGAGTCGAGATATGATCCAAAACATTGGATCAAATTTTTTTCAAGCTGATTTATAGCCATACACATATCGACACAAATTGGTTCGAGATCGACTCGAATTATTTTTTAATTTATAAAAGTTGTATATAATGCAAAATAAAATTAAATATAACAAGCTACGAGTCGATTTCAAGCTAAAACAGATCCAAATAACTTAAATTGAGCCAACTTGTTTGACTACAATCTGATTTGAGCTAAAATAAATCCAAGAAACTCAAATTTGCGCCAGGTCGTTTCAATTTTGAGACGGAACACACTCGATTCAGTGTCAAGTCGGGTTGGCTTGAAATCGAATATAATGAGTAATGAGATAATTTCGAGTCAAACCCAATCCATTCGAGCTGATTTCGAGTGTCATCTCGAAATCAGCTTGTTAACCAGCCCTATCCTTCCTTGAACAATCAAGTTTATTGTAAGCCCGCCCCTTATCTCCTTCTACCAAAGATGAAATTATTATTTTGCTTTGAGCAACTTATGTGTGTGTGCGCGTGTTAAAATAAATTGTTTGTTTATTTAAATAACACTTTTATGATAAATTAGGTTGTTTTTACTTTTTTCAAAAATTATAATGACAATGAATTAAAATATAATAATAATAACACTGTAGATCAATTAGGATACACCTAACTTAATAAATAGTTAGTTTTAATATATTTATGTGCATAATTGTTAACTTCTGGTAATCCAATCAATATAGGACTTTCTCATTGTTGTTAGTTGAACCATTATAATATTTAAAGTTTCATTATTATTCTTCAAGTAACTATTATTTATTAAGGGATAAACATACTCTTTGTTGTTATAAATATTATTAATGCAGGTATTAGACTCGTAGTTACTTTGTAAGATTGTCAGTCTTATCCTATTTTACTTCATTTATATTTCTTTCCACACTCATTATAAGATTCATTTATTGCTCATAATTACTTTTAAATATTATTATTATAAAATTGCAATTAGATTTTTCATATGTTATAATCATGCTTAGAATAGTAAATATGTTTGTCATATTTTTTACAAAATTTTTTACTGAAAAAATTACAATTGTATGATTGTGCGCTATAATTTGCATGTAAGTGAAATTGTTACACTCAGAGTCTGAAACACGGTGCACCCCGGAAACGCGGGATATGATGAAAAAATGTTAACATGTTTTGTATTCTAAAAAAATGATATAAAAACGATATTTAAAATAAGAAAAGACAATTTATTTCATTTGATAAATAAGAGTCGTGCAACTGATAGAGGAGAAAGAAACAAAGAAATAATTGAAAGAAACGGAAATAACAACAAGTAAACAACTACCGAGACCCAAAAAAGAAAAAACAATACCTAAAACCAAAATGAAAATACACAACAGAAATCTAAAGGAAGAAAGTCTGATCCGGTAGAGAAGATCCTACAAATCATTGAATAGGATATGTTATATAAAAATATCAATAGATTAGTTTCACCAATTAAACTTAGTAAATAACAACTATTTACTAAAATATAAACAATAAATAAATGGGGCATGCACTTTGAGTAATAATAAGAAAAAATTTATTATTTGCATAACAAAATCTACAAAAGTATTATCACAAGCTTACAATCATGAATATGAGTGACTTAAAAACATGCACTTTTATGCAAATATTTATAAGTTACCACATCAAGTGTGTTTATACAAATAAAATTAGCAAACTTTTAACACTAGTTGATAATATATAAGTGCAGTGGGTGTGGGTGTGTGTGTAAGTATAATTATAAAGTCGGTTTTTTACGACAACCTAAAATAAGGTAAGGTAAGCACTAATTCCATGAGATCCATTGATTCCTCTTATGACTCTTTGGTCCAGCTAGTCATATCAAAAAAGTTTAATACCAACATAATAATATTATATTATCAATCATATTTCATGTGTCAAAATCAAAGCACATAAATTTAACTACATGTTCACCAATATTTATAAAAAATTATGAATTTCCAACAATATGATTGAACAAGACTATTAAAAAAATAATAAATGCTTAAAATACAAGTCATGAGTTATCAAGCAAGAGTCTATACAGCAATATAACAAGACTAAGTACTTATGCAACTCATTAAACAAGTAGCAAGGATAACACCCCTAACTATCAATGGTGTGTTTATCTCAAAATAAAGACCAGTCACTTATTTCAAAATAAACATTAACCACCAAATTTATTAAAGGTTTACCCGGCACTGACTAGTAAATCCAACGTCATATAAAATTTAGAAGGTAAATAATTATGTTACTAAAGGAATCAAACGTAATCATTTATTAAAATAGGTGTAACATAATTGAATTATTATTATTATTATTATTATTATTATTATATTGTTATGCTAATAATGATAATAGTAGGTAGATAATTAATTTTGACATGAAGTTCACTAACTACTGGAAATTTTAATTAAAATAATTCTTCACTAAATTAATCATATTTAATAATTTAATAGCACTATATAAAGTGTGATTATATTAAATAATATACATATATATTTATATAACTAATAATAAAAGAACATGTATATTGAACATAATAATTGAAATTTTAATAATAAAAACAATAATTAAAAAAATTTGAATCGGTGGGATTGAATAACCGTCTCAACAATTTCACATAAGGAGGCTCATTCGTTTTGGAATGGCGGAAAAAACGAGATAGCAAGAGAGATAGAGAGAGGGCTGAGGGATTGAGAGTGGAAGATTGAGAAAGAAGAGCTTTGGGCGTGCCCTATCAGATCGATGAAGGAGAACAAAAGAGAGGAAGAGGAAAGAGGAAAGAGGAAAGAGGAAAAGGGGAAAAATTTGTCATTTATGTGCGTGAAATGTTTCGACTCTTGCTTAGTTGAAGGAGGAAACCCTAACCGAGGAAAAAGGAAGAACCGCGACTTCGAGGAGGAGCCTTTCATGTGATGTCACTAACGTGTTGAAACCTAGCCGAAAAAAGGAGGCAAGAAATTAGCTCGTCATGCGGTGTTGAAGTCGAGCCACGCTCAAAGGTAGGAGGAGGCTTGTGTGCATGAGTGTAGGGATCAAACTGGGTTGTAAGAATATACTAAAAGTGGAATATCTAGTGAAAATGACTAACAATCCGAGTAAATTTTGGTAAAGTGCAACGAGTGTTAATTGAATAATAAAAAAATGATAATTCAAGAGAAAGACTGACATTCAGAATTCAGGTGAGTGATTAGTTTTTTTATATGCATTAAATTGATATTTTATTAAATAAATACTAGCATTATTGCTTTAGATACCTGTATTTTTATATTTATGTGCATATTATAAGTTAAAAAATTATTGAAATTGAAAGAAAAAATAAAAAATGATTATTCAATGACTTTAAAGGGAGAAATCTAAAGAAAATGAAATGTAAATGCTTATGTCATACAGGATTACCCTAAAATGGTACTGGCAGGTGATGCGATGTATCGGTGCACGAAAAAAGAAATAAAAGTGATAAAGATGAATCTTCATGCACAAAATTTGAGGGTATCTACGGGTATAATTTTGAAAATACCTTCGAGTATAACACGAATTCTGATTTGATTTCTTAAAGAGGTTAAAAATGATAAATACTTAATTTAAAAATAAATTGTTAAATTAAAAAAATAAAAGATTACAGTTTGATTTATCATTTATGGTATTTTCTCGAGACATACATAAAGTTTGCATAATAATTTAACGCATAAAAAAAATTATAATTGTTCACTAAGTGATATGACTTAGTCTTCAAAGTTAATGGTCATTTTCAGGATAACATTAGATGGATATGACAAACATGCGAGAAATTGCTTACAGGAGGAATATTGTTGGTAGATAGTATATTTTGTATTAAAATATAGTTATCGTATTGTTTACTTCTGAATAGTGGTTTACTATTGTGTGTTGGTATGAGATGTTTTACTTTCAAAATAAGTTGTTCGTGGACAATTTGATTTTTTTGCGTAAGTGTATTTTGTGTTTTCTTAGCGGCTCTTTTATAAATTAGAAGTTATGATAATTTGTAGAAAGTAAATGAAATGTTAATTACACTGTATGATAGTTTATTCTAGTCTTGGTTAATTTCAAGCCCCAAACCGAATTAAGATAAAAGTGATATCAGAGAATTTAGGTTTGATTATTAATCCAAAAAGCCATTAGTTTGATTAAATTAATTGATAAACAAAGAAAATGTAGGGCAACATTGTGGCTAATTATATTCCTTTATTTGTTATTTCAAAACTATGGATAATCAAGAGGAAGTTAGTGAGAGTAACATTGTGACTAATATACCTTCGAATATCCCAGTGAATACAAATGCTTTTACAGAAATAAAGATTGCAGTGACTCATATAATTAGAAACTCTCAGGCTCGGACTAGTTCTGGCGAGGGAGACTAGATGGACAAATAATTGAAGTAGTTTTATGATATGAGGTCACCTCTTTTTTCTAGAGAATGAAGTTCAGAGGATGCTGAGAACTGGTTCATGAGAGTAGAAAAAAAATTATGAATGGGCTATCTTGTCCATCAGAGTGTAGGGTTACACTTGTCACTTTTACTTTTGAGGGAGAAGTTGAGATATGATGGCAAGCACAGTTGAAGGAGAAGTTTGGAGGTAGAACCAGCTACTGGATACAGTAAGATGAGTTCGTTAAGATATTTAGAGACTAATTCGTACCACTTTCAGCTATAAGGTAAATATAGGATAAATTTATCAGACTGATGCCGAAAGATTAGTCAATTATGCAAATGAAGTTGAATCCATCAAAAGATGAGGATAAGGGTTATAGATTTTTGTCTAGGTTGAAGGACATAATTAGGAAGCCGCCGATTTCTTTTGGAATAAATGATCACTCTATTTTGGTGGAGAATGCAAGGAGGATTGAAATGGATTTAGAAGCAACCTAGTAGAGAAAAGTTTTTCAGAAGAGAAGGAATTCAGAGGGATCCATGTTTACTCAGGTTCTCTCAGGACAAATAGTTGTTTCGGCCAGGAAATACAAACGATAAGAAGTTCAAATCCAATAGTGTTGGCAACCAAACTGAAACCATAAAGTTTGACAAGTGTGGAAAATTGCACAAGAGTGGGTGTCTTTTTAGGTCCAACGCATGTTTTTGGTGTCACAATGAGCAGGGCACGTGAAGAGAAATTATTCAAGATTGGTACAGAGGACACAAGTAGATTTTAGGGGTTGTGTTGCACCACCTCAGAGAAGCATTGGCAGATTGATGGTCGTTGAGCCATCGTTATCAATGCAAAATCCAATTCAAACCCAACAGAATGTTTAGCCCAGCATCTATGCACTTTCACAACTGAAACTAAGGACTCCCTTGAGGATATCACGGGTATATTTTACATTTAAAAACTTTTGACCAAGTGCATAATTAATTATAAAAGAATTCATGCAGCATATTATTCATAACATCGTGTAAGAACTTAAATGCATTAATAAATCATCCCTAAATGTTCAATGTAATTATTTTAATGTAATGAGTACCATGTATATTTAGAAAAGGCCAACAGAATATTATTTGATTCATGAGCATCACATTATTTTATAGCTGGGGAATTAGTTAAAGTGATGCAATTGAATAACACCTTAATACATGTGAAATTATCTGTTAAAATATCAAATTGTACTTCTATGAAAGTTAATCAATTATGTGAGGTGAAAGCTAATGATTGGTGAAAATGATTTTGATGCACAACTAATTGTGTTACCCTAAGTGTAGTTTGAAGCAATTTTAAGCATGGAATGATTGTCTAAGAACTTCGTTGCAATTGTTTGTAATAAAAAGACTCTCAAAATAAATGTATTTATGGAGGCAGAAGTTAAATTTTATGGAGATAGAGGGTTAGCGTTTATGATAATTATCTATTTGAAAGCTTTCAAATTGTTAAATCGTGAAAACTAGACTTCCTTGCTCAGGTGAAAGATGCCTTTCAGAAAGTGAAGTCTTTGAGTGATATTTCAGTGATAAGAGAATAACCAGATGTATTTTTGGATGATTCACCAGGGTTGGTCACCGCGACTTTATATATGCTTAAAAATATAAGTATTTAATATTGCTGCTAAAATATATATTTCCTCAGCAACTGTACCAAATCCTTAATAACAGTTATAGATTCGATAAAAATGGACGAAATAAATATTCAATAATTATAAATTCACACTTATCAACGCAAGTATACGTATCACTCAAGTAATATAGGGCTCTAATGGAGTCCTAGATATCGATCTCACAGGAAGTAAGTTTAGAACTACGAAGTAAGATTTTAAAAAAAGCAATATTTTAATCACAACAACGAAGTTTAATTTACTTATCTATCACTAATAGGCAATTGAAATAATTACTTAATTTTAATAACTATTAAATAACCAATAATACAAATGAAGGTTTATATGTGATATTCTATATATAAGAAAGAATCATTTTCCTTGTCAAGAAATTATAGTGAATGGATAAAGTGAATCAGTTCAAATTATATTGTGTCAAATAGGAGCATACCTATTCTTTACCCTTTGGTCCAGGCATAAAGAACATTGACTAATCCTACGCTTGTTTACTGAATCTGCGGCTAGGCTGGGAGTATACCGGCTCTCACTTCGGAGCTCCCACGTTCCCCTCACCTGAGGGCTAACATCTACACTTCAGCACCCAAATGATAGGACCGAATTGGGGATTTTACTCTGTCACTCTAAAATCTCTAATTCTACGCCCGCTAATATTATTTCCCTATTCATTTGCACCCAACTTTCAAGCGCTTTGACCTCCTTGAATCTTGGATGTAATCTTCATTTTAGTTGTAAAACTCAACGTATTTTAACAAATTAATTGGCCAGATTGAAATTGGCCAGATTGAAAGTAAATTAATTGGCCAGATTGAAAGTACATGAAGATCAAAGCGAAAAGATCATCACAATTTATTAAGCATTTTCATGGCTTCACCAATTCAAATCACCATTTCACAAATCTCGAGACAAGAAGATCGACAGAGAAAACAACTCAAATCTCATGGGAAAAACACAATAAAACTCGGAATTCATATATAAAATCAAATTCATACAAACCACAACAAGTAAATAACTTATCTCTAATTTCTCCCCAAGAAAACTCCTCGAAGTTCCTCTGAATCTCTTCTTTTCTTTACAGCACACAGAATTTCTCATTGAAGCAGCAAGGAGGAAGAAATCTCTCACTTTCCCTCCACTCTTACAATCTCTCGAAGAATTCCTCACAATTTAGACTCTCTATATTTATTTCACACTTCAATTTTTGAATCTCCCCCCTTTATTTTCGGCCAAAATATCTTTTAAAGTTGTGGATGAGCTTTCCCAAGAGTTGCCTAAGCATCCCTTCAAAATTTGGTCTTATCCAAAGCCTAATTGGGCATAGTCGCCGAGCTCGCCAATCGGCGGCCTTGAGGGCGCCGTCAGCGGACCTTCTTAATGAATTAAGTATGGAGTCTCGGGAAAATCTCGCCATCAGCGCCCTAGTTCAATTATGCACATTTTGATCCTTTTCGCTCCAAATTCGTTCCTTTTTGCATCTTTTTGCTCCAATGACCCTAATTCATCATTCCTGCAACAAAACATCAAAATTACTTTTCTTTAAAGTGTAATATCATTAAAA
>NW_018164530.1:1179126-1180708 GCF_001263595.1 Phalaenopsis equestris
TACATAAAATCATATAAATAATTTTTGAAAATAATTAAATAGATGACATCTAATAGTTAATCTTTTTATTCCCTCCCCCAAACTTAAATTTTCCAATATAAAATAATACAGGTGGAAAGAAAAACTCCAAATATAAATTATACCTCAATATTTTAAACATTTTCATCATTCTGAAATTTTTGCATGCTTTCTCAACATTACTACTCCACCTGGTCTGTAATATTAGGAGTTTTCTACACATATAAATTATTAGAGGAGTTTCTGGATAATGAAATTTTGAAACAAGTATAAAACTAAAACATTAAACAAGCACAACATTTCCTAACACAAACACAATACTAACAAAACAATTAAAATTGCGAAATAAACATCACATTACATTATAATTCACAATACTACTCAACATCTATTAAACTACACATGCAAATTTAACTATAACACTAACTTTATAACAAAAATTAAAATTTATTCAAATACAACATAATAATAAAAAAGAAAGTCCAAATATACAAATATCCATTTCTATTACAAAAAGATTACAGAAATAAAAGTACAAATATAAGTACATCAATTACATTCAAATATCAAAATCCCAAGCTATATCTTCATCGTCTTGATCAGCAGGTAGATCAGGATGATACTGAGTATATCGGGGGCACTCAGGAAAAGTAACATCAGACTCACCTCTGTAGTGTCGGGCCTGAGCTTCATAATAGGCTACTTCAAAATTTGAATGCCTCTGAATCTCTAAAGGTACTCACTATCACACTATCATAATCGTATCGACGTTTTAAACCTCCAATCCTTTCATTATGCTCTTCCGCTGCAAGGTCAACTCATTCATCAAATCAGAGAGCGTAGAGAACTAGAAGGTGGAAGATCATAACTTGTAGAGGGGACATCTCTACTAGTAGAAGGTTATTGACTTCTACTTCCAGTTTCCAGTTCTCCATTTCTCATAGGAGTCTTTAAATTTGCTTGAGTCTTTAAATTTGCTTTACTAATGGGTTTCATAGGGTAAACCCATTCTTCATCTCCAGTTTCCACTCCAGAATTTCCACTCTAGAAAGTTTGCAAATTGTATAAATAAGTCCAGAATGTCCTAGACCTCCACTTATCTCACTCCTCTCCGTAGTCAATATATTCTTAAGAATTATTCTCCCCACATTTATAGTTCTACTATTCTGAATATAGAAATTTCAGAATAGCTCTATCTTTAATTACCTCACTATGGTGATAAGTCGGTAACAGAGAAGAGGAAATGAAATAGTGTCGCGCCTTAGAGGTGACACTCAGCATAGAAGCAGAATAATTTACCCGTTCTCGCTGTTTTATCTTCCATGTTCCTTTCCCATCAGTGAGAAAGTTGATCACATCATTCAGGGGGTCTTCCATCGTACTAAAGGATTCAAAAGTGGGCGATATAAGAGTCTGGGACTTCGTAAAAGATACGATGCGGGCAGCAGTAAATTCAACGGAAAATTCACGCACTTAAACGATTCCGTCTTCAGAATAGATTACATTGGCGTAGAACTCCTTCACAACATTTGCATCAGCTTTATTGGTGGTGTAACAAAAGTTC
>NW_018164530.1:1181129-1183440 GCF_001263595.1 Phalaenopsis equestris
AATCGGTGTCAAAAAACCTTGAAATTGCCTCCCAATCCAAGATCTTTCAAGCCCTAGGTCGAAAATGACATTTTTAGGAGAAAATGGATGATGAATAGTGGTGGTTGACTGGTCAAAATCGCGGTTAAAGGTGTTTTTTCGTGAGCTCACCTTTGGCGGGGTCGATGGTGTCATCGGCGCGCTCTATTGGAATTAAATCGTAAGTTTCGGGAAAATCTCGCCGTCGGCGGCGTCGAGGGCGCCGTCAGCGGGCTCAATTGATTTTGGTTCAAATCATGGATTTTCGCGATTTCGATCAATTTCAAGTCTTAACGACATCTTTTCAATTATTATAGACATAATTTTAAGTGACTAAATGATGTACTTAACACATATAAACTTTCACAATACAATACAAAACATCACATTATAAATTCTAAGGGGTACAATATATGTTACATAACACACCTAAGTTTGGTATTTTCTCAACATCAATACATTAATTCAACGTCGCAATCCAAGTCACAACACTCAAAACGCTGAAAATAAAACATCATATGCTTAGTCTCAACTATACAGAGATCTAAAAGCATAATTCTAAAGCAAAGCAAATACAAAGTTCAAATCAAAATACATAGATAGACAGATAGGTAGTAATATAAATCTACTATTCTTCATATTCAATACTAGATTCTCCTCTGATATCATCTATTAATTGCACATGAACGAAGAGATTGTAAAAGGGTCGGAATGGAAATTCTTCAGTAGAATCCTACTCTATCAATTTCATCCTCCTCATCAGTTGTATCAAACTATCTTCTAAATGTCTAGAGTGCTCAAAATGTTCCTTCATCCTCTAGTCCAGATGATCGAAGAATTAGGAGATATTATTAATCGCATTCATGACATTTTGTACCTCCTTTTCCAATTTTTTGATTCGGCGTAGGATCACCAGAGACTTGTCAGGAATTAAGAGTTGAACTGGCAGTGAATTCTGAGATGATTGATCTACTATAATGGTCATGTCATTTTCATCTTCAAAAGCTGGGAATCTCTCAGTTGGATCCAAAGGCTTCCAAGGTAGCAGTACATTTTCCCAATTTTCGTAGGACACTTGAAACTGACTGCAAAGTGAGAAAATTGTGGAGTGTTCAAGCCCATAAGTTGATCCATGAACGATCAGACCCAAAACAAAATTTACAATTATGGATTCAATGTTGATCGACAGTCCCATTTGGATGCAGTAATTCAAAATAGCAATTTCTTTAGAAACTTTACCGATCTTCATTGTCGGTAACAGTTTCGCAAAAATGAAAAAAGTGTCAGTGTTTCGAAACGAGATTTAGGAGTGTCGCAGAAAAAATAACATACTCGTTTTCTCTTGTTTCTCAATCATCAGTTTCGTCCGTTAAATATTGGTAAATTATTTACAATTATGGATTCAATGTTGATCGACAGTCCCATTTGGATGCAGTAATTCAAAATAGCAATTTCTTTAGAAACTTTACCGATCTTCATTGTCGGTAACAGTTTCGCAGAAATGAAAAAGTGCTTTTCAAACGTGATTCAGGAGTGTCGTAGAAAAACTAACATACCCATTTTCTCTTGTTTCCCAGTTGTCAGTTTTGTCCGTTAAATATTGGCAAATTTCATTCATCTTCTTTCTGGTTGGGACGAAATTGGAATAGTGGCAGAAAGGAACATTCTCTATCATGTATATTTCGTTGGTTCATGCAGGAGTGAAAGTGATCCATCTTCCTCGCACATAAACAATTCTCTGGTTGATTCCATGTAAATTTGCATAAAATTCTTTTACCACAGGAACCGCCACGGTGGCGGTAGGGTAGCCCAACACTTTCCCTATTTGCCGCCACTATGACTATCGTTTCTTCAATTGTCATCGTGGGATTATTCAATCCGCGATTTACGAATCTTCGTTCCTTGATCAATATTTTCTTCATCAGTAACATGTTGAAGATTCGCTGCGCTTCCGCACTAATAAACTTTCGCCGATTGAAAACTCGCATTCTGGATTATCAGGGGAATCGGACGTCATAGGAATGAGATTGGTGGAGTTTCACTTCGTTTTGGAAGGAAAATATGAACTATGAATCGAATTTCGGAGTTTAAAAGAATAATTCCCGCCGAAAAATCGCCAAAAACTGCCATTTGAACCCAAGTAACCGCCATTTCGTCGGTCTTGCCGTCTTTTGCCGTCGGTGGGGTCGATGGCGCCGTCGGCGAGCCTGTTCATTTATGCACATTTTGGTCCTTTTCGCTCCAAATTTGCTCCTTTTTGCATCTTTTTGCTCCAATGACCCTAATTCATCAT